>NC_137266.1:4066235-4261235 GCF_053477335.1 Acartia tonsa
TTTTTTTGGGGGGGGGGGTATTTACCCCCCCAAAACTGTTGGGGGGGGGGGTAATCGCCCCATTACCCCCCCCCCCCTTGGACGTCTATGACCTCTGGGGATGCCCCAACTAATTTTAAATAATTTCAAAAAATCAAGTATCTTATGAGAAGCCCCTATTCCACCACTAATTTTAGATAATTAGAAAAAAAAAATTATATTTTTATTTTTGAGGGGGTTGGGGGTGTCCCACTCCCAAAGAAAATAGCCTAAAACCAACACAGGACCAGTAGGTATATATTTCCTGAAGAGTAGAATCCGATCGGTTCAGTGGTTACCAAGATCTTAAGGCACAGACGGACAGACGGACATTATTCTACTTTGTATTATAGATTAAGGAAATTATTAAGATTTATCATCTTAAAAATAAGAATAAATGTACTAGTATATAGACATGATACATATTGACAGTATGACTAAATGCACTATGAATCAAAAATCTATTTAGAAGATTAATTCTCAAAAAAATATTTTTCAGTAAAATTGACGTATGGACTTCTAGTGAGATATGACTATAGAGTGGCTACTCTTACCAGAGCTGGATCTTTAAATCATTTCAATGGTGCGCCAAATCGGGGTGCGCCGAATTTCAGTAAATCACAGCGCGGCATTTCGTAAAATGATGTGCTCTCATTGGTGGAAAGTTGGCTCACCCCGATTTGGCGCACCATTGAAATGATTTAAAGATCCAGCTCAGATTATACTCATTGTTACAGAAATCTTCTTGGAACGAAAGATTTTTAATTGATAAATATTATTTTACATGTCTAAATATACAGAATAGGCTATCCGTTACGGACGGACAGCCCTTACAGATGCTTTGCCTTAATAAAAGATATGTAGATATATATTTGAAAGCCAGTTTAAGAACCCTTTCACAGATTAAGTCTGTATAGACAAAACTTGTATTATATTTATTGGCCCATTTTTTATATTAGCGACGCTACTCTAAAACTTATGTAGTTTGTTAAGGGGGAAATGTTATTTATTTTGCTGCTAAAAAGCTATTTTGGTAAATCTAAACGTCTTATTTTCACAGCAAGTGTTTTTTCAACTCATATGACTAAAGAGCATCTACTCTTTTACCAACTTTGTACGTCAAATTGTATATAATCAAAAAATATATCATCGATATTTATTGAACTTCGCTCCTATTTAATGTATATTTTCATCCTTGTTTAATTCTAAGGATAAATTATAAGTTTAGCCCCAATTAGTGGTACAAGGCAAAAAACTATTAGTTTTTTCTAAAATAGTTTAGACTTATTTATCTTTGTAGCACAGCTACTCTGTAACGAAAGTATGTTTGTATGTCTATTCGACTGTCCGTCACTCTGTTACTACCTCCTTAATAAATACAGATACGTAAATACAAAAATGCATCAGAAATAATCTATGTGTGCCATTTGTACTATTAAATGCTCAAAAAGCCTCACTCCTTTGGTCATTCATCTAATGGAATTTAATGTATAAAATGACTTAATCATCTAATGTTATAACTGACCAAGAATACATCTATTTGCATGCTAATGCCCACACCCAGGAATATAGTGATAAATAGATGATAATCTAATTTCCTCCAAAATGCGTAAGTGTAAATTCTGCCTTTGTCTTAAAATTTTGCTGTGAGGAATTAGAGATGTTTATTACTTTCCGAGACATTGTCCTCTCTCTCCTTAGTTTAGCTGCAAGTTTTTAATGTGTTTTTCTTCAAATGTTAATCTGCCAATTTTATTTAGAAGCATCGCAGCTAGGCACAAAAAGCTAAAAGTAGCTATTTTGATAAAATTGTAGTCACACTGGTTTAGTTATTACGGTTGACAACTAAAAATTGGAAAATCATTATCATGATTTTCCACTTTAGCTAATAATTATTCACAAAATAATAGCTTTTTTGTTTGAACATTTTGAATATTTATATTATGATGTTTTGAATTTACAACTTACGGTATTTTCTGCTTTACAATACACGAACAAGTTAAGATCAAATGATGTAAACAAGACAAGGATGATAACTTTCATACATACAAAGCTAGAAAATACAAAAAATAATAAATCCTTATAATAAAGTAACAGGATGTTTGTTTGTCTGTCAGTACCGAAGGATCTCGCTAACCGCTGAACCGATCAAGTTCTCCTTTACAGGTTAGCTTCTCATAGGTCCCGAGAAGATTTATAACTATTTTGGGGGAGGGTACCACCATCCTACCAAAAGAAATTTAAAAAATCGAAATTTTTGATACGTAGAGACTTGAACTAAACATAGAAATGTTACGTAGAAACTTGAACGCAATGTTACGTATTATTTTTAATAAAACATTTAAAGTGCCACTAGAAGTCTCTAGGGGAGTAGTCGCTAGTGTAGAAAAAACTAAATAATAATTAGAAAACTTGTAGTATCAGTTAGTAGGGACATTATGAGCATATTAAATCGGTTTTGAATCGCTTAATATTTTCTAAAATCAAATATCAGAGTTAATTTAAAGAAAACAGAAAAAAATATTAATAAGATTTTAACTCATGAGAATATCTGCAAAACTGCCTAATTAAATATGTTTCCATAGAGGGAACAAATCATTGACAAGATGCAGCTATTAACAAGGATGACAACATCCATAAAAGCGAATCTCTGAAACGGTAAGACAAACGAACATTAACAGCTCGAACTCGTACCTTACTCCTAAAGGAATCATCTTGCAAACGTTGAAATCGATAGGACAATTCTAACATGCCTAAATCAATGAAAAGAGCTATCCGTTACGTACGGACGTACGGACTGACCCTAATTATAGAAAACCTTCACTTTTAAAAATGAAGAATAATGTTTTACTGTACTAAATGAGATGCAAACATAATATTCAAAATTATAAATCATTGGATGATTATGTAAGTTTAATAATCAAAGGGCTAGTGGATATAAAACTGTAAGTTGTTATAACTATAAATACGTTCTGTTATTTGTTGGCCTAAATTCTTGGAGGGGGGGGGGGTGAAGAGTGAAGGGGTGTTGTAAGGTTAAATCATGATAGTACAAAAATTAGAGCATCCAAACTTACTAATTCGTACATATGGGTAGTTTTGTTAATGATAAGTATTAATTATTGGGCTGCATTAACTTATTGTCCATTGTCAAATCTTTTGTTTATGTCTGTCATTAATAAAGCCTCTACTGAAAAAATGCTTTTTTAATAACCAATCGATCAAAATATTGTAAATAAACTTGCAAACTATTAAAGTATAGAGTCAAAATAACATTTAATTAAAGCTTATCAAGCATATCCTGTCCTATTTTTTTCTAAGAACATTTCCTTATCCTGAATGATATTAATCTTTTAAGGAGTATCTGGCAAATGTCAGTGAAAATGGAATTAATCTCCACAAAAATCTTTAGGAGCTGCCACTTATGTCCAAAGCTAAAAAGTTCTGGGCTAAAAATTGTGTGCCATCATATCAGCACATTGTGAACTGTTTCATAATCGCAAAAAAGACACATTTGCAAATATATTGATATGTCAAGATGAAAATTTGTACTGTAGTAATAATTTGCAGTTCTGGTGATTTGTCTATGTGACTCATTATGCGGAAGTGTGGGGGCGCAGCTAAAAATATATTCTTCTGATTTTATTAAACAAGAAATGAGGCCCTACATTCTAGAAAGACTAGCTGTTTTTATTTCTGTGTTTGTGTATGAGTAAAAGGAAGTAGCAAGCTTTTTATGTCTGTAGCGAAGGAATTTGCATACTGCTGAATTCATATGATTTTCTTTTACAGAGGAGCTACAAATAGATCCTGAGTCGGTTTTAGGCTATTTCATTTTTATATATAAGACTGTGTATGGTTTTATGCTAGATGCTAGGGACGCAGCTGCTGGTGTAATCATAGAGTAGCTCGGAATTCTAAAATAATACTTAAATTTCACAATTTTTTACAATAAACAAACCTTCTGTATTTGCCAAAACCTTAATTTATTGGTTAAACACTTCCCTTAAAGAATATTGGTCCCAAAATGAACAATTCTACATTTAAACCAACAAAATAAAGATGCCGCATCTAATAAAGTTACCCTTCCTATTTAATATTTCAAAAGAAAAATTAATTATAAAACTGCTTTAAAAATCATTTAGCTAATAGTGTTATTGTTTTCTACTTTTTACATACAACTATTGTGTAGGTAATATTTTCTGTATTTTTAGAACATACGACCAGGCAACAAAAAAGTTGATGCGTGGGAGAAATTATATTTACATCCTAAAATGTAATGGCGGATTTTTTAAATTTCAAAATTCACGATTATCACAATAGATTAACAATCCTAACTACCATATTATTTAACTGTGATTCTTCTGAAGTAATTAATTTTAGAAACCAACGACAAAAATGGAAAAGGAAAACACATGCCCAAATTTCTTGATGACCAAAAGCTAGCACTAATTATTTTTGACACCAGCCTATGAGTTTTATACCTTAAAGGGATTATTTCTCCCTATTCTTCTTTTGTAAGTGGTAAGTGGAAAACCCCTTTCTTTCTGCAATTAATAGTATAATTTCCAGTTGTAAAAACTATTTTAGTTCAACAACTTCTCAATAAATCTTTCTTTAGAAAATATACATTTTCATTTTATTTGAAAGGCATTCATTATATATTGAATCCATTCATTATTTAGTCCCTTAACTAATAAATTATTTAAAAGAATGAATATTATCTCTTAAGACAGAAATTGGGTCTTCTTTTATATTTTTATTAGATAAATTCAAAATCTAGCACTAATTATTTTTGACATCAGCCTATGAGTTTTAAACATACCTACAACTTTTTAATAAATCTTTCTTTAGCAAATATACATTTTCATTTTAAGAGGCACTCATTATATATTGAAGCCGAAATAATTTAAAAGAATAAATATTATCTCTTAAGACAGAAATTGGGTCTTCTTTTATATTTTTTTAGATAAATTCAAAATCTGCTGTTAAACTAAAAATGCAATCCAATGGTTTAGAGGAGTCCATTCTATTAAATGGCACACTTTGAATGGATATTTGCACCATCATTTGATAGTATAGAGTAGGTACAATGTGTGTCTATCGTTTTTTCCCTTCAAAATGGAATATCATCCTAATATAAAAGTAACAGGATGTCTGTCTGTGTTTCAGGACCGTTAAAGCTCTTCTTTACTGCGAAGCTTATTATAGGTCCCGTGATAGTTTAATCTATTGTTGTGGAGTGTAAAACCACCCTCCTAAGTGAAAAAGGCCCCTAGAAAAGCAACACCATCCAATTTGTTCGTTATTTTTCTTTTTTCTTTTTGAAACTAAAATTTATAGTAGGGGTCAATCTTCACCTTATCCCCTCCCTTCTTAAAGGTATTTTTAAAAGGGATATTTTGGTGATTTACAAAGAATTTCAAATTTCTAGTATTGTATGTGAAAATATATATGTTTATTTTATTGCACAAACATATTTTGTTTAGTTGATGTAAGAGCCCTAAATTCCTTGTAGGTGGCAGAAATATGTTACAAATCTTTGCCGCATTTTTTATGTTGCTCAATCACATATGGATATCAGTTCTTTAATAGAATAACATCCAATGTAACAGTGTCATGTACCATGACTTTCAAAACTACCTTATTTGACGTTTATACAATTCAAACAATATTACACTTATATTAGCAAACGTCTAAGAGATATATAATTTGGTTCTAGAAAAAAGGAAATTACAGACAAACAAAGGATAATTTTCAATAGTAAATAGTATAAAAGCATAGGTGGATTCTTTAAAAAAAAAGTGGGGCAAAATTGTTTTCGTGAAAAATCCTCCAAAATCACATAAAAAATCTACAAAAATTAAATAAAATCTTATGTTAAAAACCCTTCTATGATTTTGTTTAATTTTTGTAGATTTTTAATGTGATTTTGTTAGATTTTTAACGGAAACAATTTTGCCCCACTAAGCGATTAGTGGGGCAATTTTTTTAAGAATCCACCTCAGAACTCGGCAGCCTCAGCCGCGCATAAGCCCCAAATCTAAACCACAAGTGTGACTAAATCTTTTTTCAAGAAGATGGATTGTCTATAGAAACAGTTTTAGACATCTAGCGTAATTTTAAGTTATAATATGATTATGAAGTCTTCACTGAGGCTTATAAGCGGATTACGCGCGGCTGCCGAGCCCTGAAAAAAAAACACAAATAGCTAATACCAGTTTTTTGCTGTTTTAATTGAAATGTGAAAAGCAATTTGATCAGCAACATATATTTTGATGTTGCAAAAACATAGATTTTTGCACCAGATTAAAATATGTGCAAAATTCTAGGAATAAAGATTATGTTGCTACAAAACATACAATATTTAACTTTAGCAAATGAAGTATGAAAACTTTTACTAGAAATAGTTCATGCAATACGACTCAAGTAAACCAATTATAACCACACACTCAATTTTCTTATTTATACGTTTTTCTCGCTCATAAAGAATGCTCCTCTCTCTTTGGGGTTCATTAAAACTAACTAAACCAAACCTAACCAACAAAAAAGGATTACAATTGCTATAAATTATAAATTGATAGTTTGTCAAATCACTATTTCACTATCTATCAAATCTAACACAAGTTTGACATATATAGATTATTAAAAAATATATATTGTAAGTCTAAATATTTACATGTGATGTATTACATAGTTGACTTTTTTCTATCTAAAATAGTTGAAGACTCATTAATATAATTAGTCCAGTAAGAAACTATATGTTTCATGATCTTTAATGCTAAAAAATAAGTATAATCACTGAATCAGCCTTAAATGTTTATAATTTTGACTAAATTAAAATTCATGTAATATATGTAAAAATTCTATTGATCACCTTCTTGATCTGTCTCATCGTTAAAATTAAGACTATAAATTTTCTGTTGGCGAACAAAATCTTTTATTTTTAATTGAATTTCCTGTAGTCCAATGAATGTGTCCTTTTCTCTGTTAAAGTATATTCTAATTATTAGGATTAATAATTTTGAATTATGATTTATCTATCAAACTTAATAATGAAAAGACAAGTAAAACTAGGTACTGTCCATTGATTTTATTTTTTTCTTAAGCATAGAAATGAGATTAGAAGATGAATTTACCTACAATTACAGTAAGACCCACTAAAAAGTATCTTTTATGGTATACAGCCTTTATTTCTTAATGTATCATCAAAAGTAGCATATGTTCCTGTTCTCTGTACAATTTTACACCAGATAAAGAAAAAAAAATAATTTTAAGTATATACCTATCAACGGAGATTTTTAAGGCCAAAGTTACTAAAAAGCTCTTAAAAAAAAGAATTTTTTTTTGTTTTTCATTACAGTTACTCGCCCTATTTTTTGACATGTCAATAATAAAGGATTACCTAACTAATTAAGAATTAATTATGCTTTTTGGAATAAAAAAAAACTTTATTGAAATTTTCTTTTCTTTACATCTTTTTGGTTATTAAAGTTAGAATTATGAAACAAAAGCAATTTTCTTACTATATACCTAAATAATTATTCATCTGGTTGTTTTATCTAAAACAATTTTGCCTGATAAGTAAGTTTTTCAAAATGTCAGTAACCTAAAAAGACTCCAAAAATAGGTGTAAAAAAATGCTTTTAACTTAAAACCTAAATTCTATATTACACTTTTGTATAAATTTTCTGCAAGTAACAAAAAATAACAGGATTTCTACCTTAATTTTGCCAAAAAGTTGTTTCATGTAAAAAGTTACTTTTTGCTGAGTCACTTTTTTCAAAACTTTAGCTCTAAAAATCTCCGTTACTAATGTAGGTAAAATATTTTTTTTTGTATATTCTTGTGTGAAAATATATAGAGAACAAGGACTCACATATGTTACTTTTGATGATACATTAAGAAATAAAGGCTGTATATCCTAAAAGATACTTTTTCGTGGGTCTTACTGTACATCTCAGGGACAAGGTTTCGTTTTGAGAACTGGTCCTCTCTGCGTCCTAGGATTGTTGTGTAACGCGCTCATGCTCATTGTAGAACCCAACAGACAACCAACATTTGATTGAACAACCTTTATATATAAGTCTTAACTGTGCATGTTTAATTATTTGCATGTTTTTCCCCCTACATTAACTATTCATGTAATGCACCTAACAGTATGAGCAGTAGGAATATTTATAAGTCTTTATAGTTATAACGTGTTGCTGGGCAGAGTTTCAAACCTAATACCTTACCGACAACGAGCGGATTCTTTAAGTGTTCAGCCACCGTCGTGGATATAGAATAAGATAGGTACAGTCTTATATAGAAAAAAAGGGAATAGTCCCTTTCGTGGCAACGCCCCTTAACGGGTTTTCGTCGTATTTATATAATGGCTTTTAATAGGTTTTATTAGGTTAGATTATATTGGGTTAGGTGATTGCCCATCAGGGTTAGACAATTGGCCCAGCAGGATTAGAGCCCTCCGCAGGGGCTAGAAATAGGAGAAAGCTACTCTGAAAATACTAAGAATAATTCCTTAAGGGGCGTTGCACGAAAGGGACTATACCCGAAAAAAATATTATAAACTCTACATCTCTATATTATAATGTAGTCCTTAATATGGCAGGTGTTATACTTTACTCCAACATTAGTTTCAATTGTAAATGTTTCGACGGTTGTAACTGAATTAATAATTAGAATATTTCCGTGCCTGCATTTAAGATATTGGTTGATAAAATATCTGTTTGTATTATGCACTAGTTCATGATTTCTATATTCTTCAATAGGCATCCACTTACAGGCTGACAGTTCCTGATATTTTAATGTTCATCAACTCATACTTGATTGATAAACATTATTCGATATTATAAGTATTTTTTATATAACTATTCAATGATAAAACAATAAAACTACCTATGTAAATATCTATACATGGAATCTGGAGAAAAAATATTATTATTGAAAAAAGACACATCCAAGTATTTTTTCTCCTCAATGTTGCTTAATTAATCTATGAAGAAGATATTCTCAAATAATTGAAAAATTCCAAGGAATGAAATCAATTCCTACATTTAAAGTTTTCTTATTCAATGACTTTTAGTCATTAAAGATCTAGACTTATTTTACAAGGACCAAGATTCTCATGAACTATTCTAAGTGAAAAATTTCGCACAACCCACATCCTTCTTTCCCCTGCTACTCAGCCACTTCCCTTTAGTTACAGAACAAAACAAGTTTTACGCCAACATTACGCCACAAAAATATCCAAATTTTCAGCAATTATAAATGCAATTAATTTGCTGAACCACAGCCCCTGTTTAGTGTTTAACCTAATTGAAAGTAAAGAATACAAACTTCCCCTTCAAATTAATATCAATGAAAGATAAAAACATCTGCACATTAAATACCTTTGTACAAGCATTAATTTGATCACTGGTAGGAGACAATGCCACTATAATGTAAATATCTGAACAGCCAAAGTTGAATTTATGCCCATGTCGGAATGCTACTATAGACCTGAAATACAAGAATAGTTATTTCTCGCATTGTATTATAAACAGCTATAAGCGGATATAGAATGTACAATTATAAGATTAAAACCATTTTTTTAGCCCCGAGGTGCCGAAGGCACCGGCTACAAAAACTGGTTTTAATTTTATGATTGTACATTCTATATCCGTAGAAAGCTGGATATAATTCGGTGCTAGACATAGTTTTTACATATGGATGAGAACCGGTTCCTATCCACCGGATTCGAATGAATACGAGAAATGTTGTTGTTGTGTTGACTTTATTAAATTCATGTAGGTGTAGGAATGAGATACCCATACAGGGAAAAAATAAAGAAAAATAATGTTTTGTAATAAACTTCAAGTCCTGCTATATAGGCATAAGGAAAAAGGATAAGAGGATGAATACTCACCCTCTTTTTTATGGTAAAATACTACTTCCCCAAACCTAAATTTGTAAAGAAAATTTAGCAGACAAAAATCAAAAGCCGCCCAGGGCTTTTTGTATGTCAATCATAAATAATAATGTGAATAAAAAGAAAAGCAATATTTAGCAAACAGCCGTGGGCGGTCAGTATCAGCTGAATGTTTATTACAAAAAAATTTCCCCCTTTTTAGAAATGGAAGGATTCATCTTTCATGCACAAATTTTTTTAAATAAAAATAAAATTCTATGTATTTTTTAATTAAAACATTAAAACGAAAATATCTAATCTAATAGTCTTGCCCTAAATATGGAAATAGTAAAAAGTTAAAAAAAAAATTTTTTTTTTATAATTTTTAATCCTCCCTTTTGAAAAGTGGTGGAACAGCAATAAAATTTAGCGCGGCAACAGCGCTGAGTAGGCCTCTAGGCCCACTGCCTATTTTCGTCTTCTAGTTGCTTCGATTCCTCTCCTTTATTTTTTTCTCTTTGTATATAGGTAATAGCAGGATAGCAGGCGGGTAATGAGTGAACCGTTAATTTACTGAAATTATTTAACATAATATTACAGCAAGGTGTATGGGGAATTTCTATCTTTAGTGATGCTGCTATGGGTAAATTCTGACCATTGATCTTTAAACCAGTGCCCCATCAATTTATCCCTTGAACTTCTAAGTGTTTTAACCAGTTGATCTACAATATTGAGAATGGTTCCAAGTAGGTAATATTATTTTCTTAATTACCTAAATTGAGTATCAACGCCAGTTTCTTCCCTAACTTCTCTTACAGCTGCAGCTGATATATCTTCTCCGGGGTCTACATATCCTAGATAGGAAGAAAGGTCATCAATATTAGCTAGGTATTAAATATTTTGTTGTATGGACTATAGGGTTCTCATATACAACAATAAAACCTATGTTAGATACGTTTTTGGTAAACTCTTTATTAGCTGCAAGTTTAAGAATATTACCTAATGAATTTGATATCTATAATACAAAGTAGAACGATGACTGTCTGTCCGTCCGTCCCTTAAGATCTCGGTAACCAATGAACCGATCGGATTCTACTCTTCAAGGTATATACCTATTTGTCTTGTGGTGGTTTTAAGCTATATTATTGGAGGTGGGACACCCCCAACCCCCCCAAAAACAAAAAATTCCCCCCCCCCCCAAATTTTTTTGTTTATTGGGAAGTTCGTTCACATAAAACTACGGGCAGCACCAGTAGTATTTATTTCTTTTTAATTACCTCTTGAGTCTTGGGGCAAATCACCTAGAGGCTAGGGGCGAAGCCGCTAGTTTATGTATAAAGCAATTTACCTCCAGGAAGCTTCCAATGTGGAGCAGTATAAAATCGTTCCTAAAAGTATGAAAAAAAGAAATGGATTCACCATTTTTCAGTTTGATGAGATAACAATGAAGACAGCTGTCTTACACAGGTTCTATGAAAGTTTAGGCACATAGATAAATGCGTTTCAAATACATAAAAATCTTAAAATTAACAGAAGGATAGTCGCAAGAAAAAAAGCTGTCCATGGAAGTATTTTACAAAGGGATGAGATACCAACAACCTAAAGGGAGGTTTTTTTTAAGTCCACTGCCAGACCTAAAATCAATTTATTTTTCATCTGGAAATTTGCTAATTATATCCTAACCCAAGACTTGTAATGGCGGGTATCCTTCATTAATGAACCATAAATAATGGAACCTGACAGTAAAGCCTTAGAGGATTCATAATCATGGCATCTTCAATGGTACTCAACCCAACTAATCTATAAACTATTTAATTTGAAAGCACCCTAACCACACATAAAAAATTACCTGAACAACCAGAATTTCATCTTTTTCATTGATAACCATTCCTCCCACTCCTATGAGAGTGTGAGCATAACTTGGAATATTACTTGCTTCTCCTTCAGCCAACCAGAGGTACAGTGCTAACCTGGCCTAATAGCATTCTAATTAAAGCTGTTTCTCTCAGATAATCTTAAGTCAACGTTATATTTTAACGTTATGTGCAAATAATTCAGCATTCGACAAAGTCTAAAAGGAAATATGGTTGAATTTAAATATTGCAAATATTTTCTGTTCTTTTTCAAAGTAAAATATTGCTAGTTTAATGTTATGTTGTTGCCTAGGTACTTTTTCTTAAAATTGGCATTATTTGGTACTTTCACTCAGATCTTTTGACAACAGAATCAATGTATTTATTCAATGTTGGAGAAAAAGAATACTGTAATCCCTTCTAAGACCTTTCCCAACTGGGCTACTATACTTTACTTTACATAACCTAACCTAAATTAACATCTAAATATTTTTTTTTATAAATGTTTGCTTGTGTTTCAGATGCATAATTAGGAAAAACGCAGTTCTATCTAGAAACTTCACTGTTAAAAATCACAATCCCCCTCCCCCTAAAAAAAGTATGCTTTAATTTCCTGATTAGCATGATGAAATGTAAATCCCTGGCTAACCAGAACTGTTAATATGTATGTATGTTCTGTTATTTTTTTCTATAATAGTGCATACTAGCGGCTATGTCCCTAGAGGCATCCCAATTTTAATTTTAGTTTTAAAAAGAAAAAGTAAAAATTGGAAGGTGTCCTCTTTTTCTAGTGATTTATCTTATGGGGGGCTGGTGTGGTGGTACCCTGACCCAAAATAGTTATAAACCTTCCAAGGACCTTTGAGAAGCTACACTATAAAGGAGAACCATATCAGTTCAGTAGTCAGCAAGACCTTTCAGTACACACAGACACACATCCTGTTGCTTTTTATATACTCAATAGAAAGAGTATTTCACTATTTAGCAGACTGGAATGTGCCAAATACTTTCAATTAAATTTACTGAACAAGAACAAAAATATTCCTGGAATCCAGCTACTATGTTCAGGGGCTACATAGAACCAAACTCCTCTGCATACAATTAATCATCAGTAAACAAAAATATATTTCCTAAGTTTTGTAATTTCTTAGAAAACTTTTTTGTCATAAAAAAAGAAATGACTTTTTAATTAATGAACAAAAGAGAATTTTGAATATGTTTAATCTGATGATAATTCCTTGTTTATACCTGCCTATGACCTGCTTGCTTCCAGCTAGAAATACTAGCGGTCAACTTTGTACAAAAATCTTCAGTCTCTGAACAAGTCTTTTAAAATACCTAGTTAATCTAATATTTATTGATTTGAAGGAGAATATTTAAATTTTTTTATAGTAGCCAGTGCCACTCTATAACTTTCCCCTGTCTGTCTGTCTTTACATTTAGGTACTGTTTCCTAATGATTTGGTTCTACCCTTCACACCCAATTATAGGTTAATATATGATGTAATTTATAACAGAAATCTATATTGCTTATTATATCGAAGGTAATCCCAAAAACAAGGTATCAAACACTTTTATAAAGTCTAAAATACTATTTTTGACTTCTTTACTTTTTGACACAATCTGTTTGTTTCAATTTATTCTACTTTCTTTCTTTATTGATAACAAATGTGGGGTTATAGAAAGAAAACAAAGTAGCGGCTTTAGTCGTATTTACCCATTAGTTTCTTTTCCTATTTCTAGACCCTGCAGAGGGCTCTAACCATGCGGGGCCAATTTTCTTAGCCGCATTTGCCTGACAAGCCTAACCTAAAATAACCTTTCAAAACCACTTTTCATGATCCCATTGTGTAAACAATAGATTTTGTCTCAATTATGATTAATTTGTTGATTAGATGAACAACCTCGTGATTGGAGTCAACAGTGACAAGATTATATCTATCCACAACTCCTTGAAACCCAATGTTAGCTTCTGTTACTTGGCTAGTCTCAGTCCTACCTTCTGTTGATGTCATCTAACAAAAAAATTCAATCATTGAAATAGTCTTTCAATGAAAGTATTTGGATGCATGTCTACATACAAGTTTTCATTTTAATATACAGATATTATGAGTTGATCCCCTCCCCACTCCTCCTTATTATTGAAAAAAATTAAAATAATGTGGATGGGTAGTTTTTCCCCTTTGTCTATTTGTTGCCTCGTATACTTGCGTTGCCATATATAATACGGGGCTTCCTATTGCCCAAGATAACTTTACCTACTACCCTAAACCAATATAAAAAAAATCTGCCCCTGCCCCCCTTATTTTTAGCTTTTAAAATTAGAGAGAGGGCCGGGGTCATGTGCTAAACAAGGCACTTTGAGGAACAACGTCAAATTTGAGTTTCAATTACTTAGCTATTTTTTTGTCTTTCTTTCTGACTAATAATACATAACCCTAGTTTTAAAGTAGCTGCGCTACTAATGAAAATCAGTTTTTTACCTTGAGTGCTTTAAAATGTCTTTTTGATGAAGATTGTTTGTTCAACTTTGTGAGTAATTTAATTCTCCAAAACTGGGGGAATAGGCGGTTAAGCATTTAGTCATTTAAAGTTCACAGATTTTTTACACAGCATTATTTTTTATATATCTGAAAAATGAAAGGTAACATTTCAAGAAATTGTAGGGAAGTTTTAATAAGGTGGGGGGATTTAATGCAACCATCTCGTAATCAATGATTAAATGGCACTTAGAATTCGAATTTCGATCTGAAATTTTTCATGAGTAATCCTTGGTAGGTCTATTCTCCCTAAATCGAACAAAAAGTTGGAAAAGTAACAGCTGGTGGCTCAGTCGTTTAGCCGTTTTTTTTTTCAAATTCATCATTAATTACATAGGAATCAACTTTTTAAAACATATTTTTGGTTTAATTCATGTTAAAGGATAGCAATAACCATTTTTTAAATTTCTAGTAATACAGCTACCGGCTAGAACCGTTTTATAAGGTTTTTAAGCGGCAAAAAGTATTATGTAGAGATAGGTTTCGTGACTAATTTGCTCTTAAGAGAGTAAAAAAGGGCAAAACGGCCGTCAGCCGTTACTTTTCCAATGTTTTGTTCGATTTAGGGATAATAGACCTACCAAGGATTTTTCATACAAAATTTCAGATCGAAATTCGAATTCTAAGTGCCATTTAATCATTGATTACGAGATGGTTGCATTAACCCCCCCCCCCCTCACCTTTATTTTCAGGATCTTTTATTTTTAAATTGTATCTAGTTTTTAAGGATTGCTGTAATCTATTTTTCATTTTCCTCCCTTTCCTTTCAACCACATTGACCCTAGAGGCAAGAAGTTCAGCCGTTGGTCATCTTATAATAAAAGCATTTGACACAAAATTTTATGGAAGTTTGATCATTATGACAATCAACACCGGCTGCCTTATTAAACAACTTTATTTCTCTGCTGATTCATAATTTACAGTTTTAGTCGAGCTACCTTTTTATACTAATCTACAGCCTATTCTGATAAAAATTCTCTACATACTTATGAATACAATTATCCTTGTTAAAGTTAGAGCAGCATAGTTAAAGAAATTAAGATATCCCCCTCAACAACGTTACAAGTTATACTGTAAGTGAAAGCAAAGTAATAATAATAAATCTTTGACAACATTAGAACATTCAGTGCTCATATAAAAATGTTAGAAAATTCAAATGTTAAAGTTGTAGAACATCGCAGATGAATCTTGTAAAAAAGTATATTTATCATTTAATAAGTTTTATTTTAAACAATCAAAGTTTTAAGTTTATAATGATTGGGAAAATACTTTTCTTATATTAGAAAGTATTTGGCAAAAATGCTAATATTTCAAATTAAATTCTTCTGAATAAACCAAATTTTAGTGACTTATAGTATTTGAGATATATTTTAAGCAACTACTCTATTCAAAACGCCTTTGGACTTTAAATAAATCTGAAGAATCTTTTCCTTTTTACAAAGTTGTCATAAAACTGTTGTTAATTTTTATCCACTAGAAAAAAATACTAACGTGTAATATTGCCTGTTGTGTATAAATATACAAAAACATGAAAAATATAAAAGGGGGAGCTTGTGGAGTAATAGATTATTTTAAATTATTTCTTACTGCGTCTTTTACCTTAAAATAACATCACCTTTCGTAGTTTAAATACATAAGACCTGGTCAGGATATGATAATAATTTCTAAATAGTGATTATATATAAAAACCTTTAGCAAAAATACAGTTTCTGGAAATAAACTCACATCTATACTTTGATCTAGTTCAGGTTTTAAATTTGTTTATCTTAAAATAAAATCCTTTATTATAAAAATTTATTTAAATCTAAAATAATTTTAAATATTTTACCTAAATTTCAATATCATGGTTTGATATCATGTGTCCTAATCAAAAAGAGAATAAACAATATGTCATAACAACTTGCATTTTTTACTATGTATGTATACTAGCGGCTTTGCCCCAAGAGGTTTGATCATTTTTTTCATATTTTAGATTTAAAGGAAAATTAAAAAGGGGGGGGGGGGTAGTCGACCCCACTATTTAAATTTTAAAAAGAAAAATTTTGGGGGGGGGGGTATTTTTCATTTTTTTTGGGGGGGGTGTCCCACCCCCCAAGAAAATAGTTATAAACCTTCCCGGGACCTATGAGAAGCTTCCTCAAGTTAGGTTACTTACATGGAACTCATTTATTGGTCAGATCGTTCATCCAGTAAGTAGAGGTTTGTTAAAACTCTCATTTAACCAAAGCCAAAGGGATTACAAAAAATATTTCCATTACAAAAAATGAACGACCTGTCCTTGTGCAGTGCAGGTTGAAAGTAAATGCAGAATATTTTGGATAAAAATAAGTATCTCCAATTTAACTATCTCTGTATTTTAGACTAAAACATATTTTGATATGTAACAAGGATGACAACATCCATAAAAGCACTGAAACGGTAGGACAAAGGACATTAACACTTGTATAGTGTCAGAACTGAATAATCAGAATAAAGATGTATAAGAGTCGAAGCAAAATTGTAAGTAAATTTGTTGAAAAACTGCTTGATACAGGATAATGTTTATGGACATACTTACAACTTTAGGACTTGATTATAGAGTTGCTTCGCTTATAATATTGTACTTTGTTGTCCTAAGAATCAGTATACCAAAAACCATATCAATCAGATTATTAGATCACATAGAAATTTGTTGTTAAAAAAAGTAAAAAAATCAACATGTTTAAAATAGACGTAGGGAAATTCTGGTAATGATTATAGAGTTGCTACGCTTTCTAAATCGTACCTAACTACTAAAGGAATCACCATGCAAAGTTTGAAATCGATAGGACAATTCTAACATGCCTAAATTAACGAAAAAAAACTATCCGTTATGGACGGACCGACACTAATTATAGAAAAGCCTCGCTTTTAAGAATTATAACATGAAAGACAGCACGTCTGTCAATGTCTTTGTTTATTAAAACTGATAATTTGAATTTCAATTGTTTTGAGGGCTTTTTTGGCGAATTTTTAAGACTAAGTAATGACATTCATTTTGTTCATCAAAGTCATGTCAGTATAAACAAAACCTTGAATTAATCTACAAGACAATAGGTATAAAGTATTAGGTAGTATAGTTAAAATAAAACAAAGCAAAAAACAATCATCCATACTGAAGTATTAGGATGGTTTTTTTTCTCATTAAGTTTGGTAAATGAATGTAAAATTTGTTTTGGGCATAGTAAAGCTATTAAAAATTCCCCAACCATTAGGTGCCACCACCCATAAAAAAATTCAAAATAGAATTTCCTGTAAGGCTTCGAAACCAATTAATACCTTATAAATTAGAACCGGTTCTTAGCCAAACAGAAAAATATTGTAACTATCGTATTACAGACAACTTTCCATGAATATTTAAATAAAAGTCATAAGATGAAAACCAGTTTAGTTACCCCTTAGGGATTTCAATATCCACGCAAAAATGTCTATAATACGAGCGAAAAAAAAGCTAGGGAGTAAGGAAAAGTGATTTAGCTCTACAATGTGTATTGAGTTGAATATTGTGTGTAGAGTAAATAGTATTGGAACGAAAATATAAAACTACTATCAAAAAGACACTCTTACAGAACAGTAGAAAAAGTATGTGTACAAAAATATATTAGATGATCAACTTTATAAATGTTAATTTTTATAGCAAGCATTCAATTTAGTGGATATCAAAGTTAAACAAATAATTTGACAAGGAGGGTAATTTATCTACAAGTAGCTCAGTAATAAATAGTAAACAACACTTTGGGAGGACAAAAATCAGCCAATCACTTGTAAAAATAAAAAATAAATCAGTGATGCTTTTGTCGTTCACTTTGTGCAAACTTTAAAACAAACTTTTTTTAAAAAATCAATGAAAAACATTAACTGCCTCATCTGAAAAGAAGCATCAACATACCTTAATTATAGAACAGCTAAAATATTATTTGTGCTAATGTGTAAAATTGCCTGCATTGTATAAACAAAATCACCATTTCATCTCTAGAGTTTGAATTTGTATATTTAATCATGCAACGCTGTTATTTTAAAACTACAAAAAATATGCAAGAAATAAAAAAAAACATTAACATCTTTCATATTTTTTAGTGTCTCATTAAGATAGAAGCTAATGTACAGTTTATATTTTTTTCTTTATATTTTTCTACAATTCTAACTGTATAATAATTATCTGTTAATGACTTATTTCCTGATTTTTTCTATAAAACATTATAAACAGTGCTTAATAATCTATAATACAAAGTAGCTTGATGTCTGTCCGTCAGTCCGTCCGTTCGACTGTCCCTTAAGATCTCGGTTACAACTGAACCGATCGGATTCTACTCCTCAGGGATTATACCTACTGGTCCTGTGGTGGTTTTAGGCTATTTTCTTGGGGGGTGGGACACTCCTAACCCCCCCAAAAAATGAAAATTTCCCCCCACCCAAAAAAAAATGGTGCTGACCATAAATAATGAGCCCAGCACCAGAATTTTTTTTTTAATTACCTCATGGGGCAAAGCCCCTAGAGGCTAGGGGCAAAACCGCTAGTATGATATAAAAGTAACAGGTTGTGGGTGTGTGTGTTTTCTATGTAAAAGATCTCGCTAATAACTAAACCAGCACGGTTCTCTTTTACAGTCAAACTATTTATGGGTCCAAGGCAGGTTTTAAACTATTTATATTATTTTTTTCCTATACATTATTTGTTAAAGACAAATGATGTTGGTTTTAAAATAATAAATTAGTTAAATTACAATATTGAACGAACACTTAATCTAAGAATTATGTAATATCACAATTTAAATTTTACATTTTAGAAAATTACACAAATTCAGAAAATGCCTGTTTTTTCCCTCAAAACATTGGCAACTCTCATTTTTAAACTTTGTCTTAAACTAGCGGCTTTGCCCCTAGAGGCATCTAGTTGCACTTTTTTGTGGGAGAGTTTTTCCTGGGTCTTTGGGAAAGTTTTACTTATTTTTGTAAATTATATATGCTGGAATTGTTTTCAATAAAAAAAGTTAGATATTTTAAAGAATATTTGACTCAAAAGTTATATGTAAAATAGTGTTGTTCAAATTTAATATAAGTTTTTATCTTTTAGATAGGTTTAAGAGCAACGTGTGATTTTTTTACAAGCATTAAATTTTCTACACATAAAAGTTAAAAACGTCTTAGAATATCACTTTTAAGTGCAGAGAAAAATTCCTTTAAATCACATTGAATTTGTTAATTCAAATGAATCACTCTAGTTATATAATAAAATCACTTTAGAATAAAAATTATGAATAATATATACTGAACAGCTGATATTTAAGTTGTATAATGTTTACTATTTACAAATAAGCTGTATAATAGTATAGTGTATAGTACAGTAAGAGTATGGCTAATGTTATGAAGTGTCATATTACATCAAGCGATAACAAGAGAAGTAAGTACATAGAGGAAGGAAGTAAAGGCGGGTTCTATAACAAGATTAAACGCCCAATTACAGCTCAATTTAAGGATAAAAACACTAAAAATTCACCAAAAACAAAACCTACAAAATCTTTATTACTAGTAACTACAAGCAGACAGAGAAAGACGAGAGAGGAGAGATATATACTAGTTTAGTAGCTAAGCTAAGCTCACAGAGATAAAGGTTGCCAGATTAATTATCTCAGCCGGGGACATTTTGCGTATTACGTAACAATTGTAAGAGATAGATTGACTTAAATACAGATAGATAGTTAAACAGAAATGAATAATAGGTATTTAAAATGTTAAATGTAGTTAAAGTGTTAAAAGTTAACTTTTACACAGAAAATTAGGTAGGTTTTACAAACAAAGAAACGCTGAAGTTTAAATATTATGACTAGATTTCAAGTAAAAAGACAATTAAGTTTCAAATATTTGCACTTGATAAGTTAAACATTTGATAAAATATAGTTATTTCTCGCATCGTATTATAAACGGCTTTCCGCGGATATAGAATGTACAATTATATATTAGTAGAAAGCTGGATATAATACGATGCTAGACATAGTTTTTTCGTATGGATGAGAACCGGTTCATATCCACCGGATTCGAATGAATACGAGAAAAAAATTTCTTCTTTCAAGTTAATCTGGCAACATGGCATAAGGCAGTTAAGTTCGCCCATACATTCAACTTTTCTGCATGAATTAAATACCTTACAAAACAACATAAAAATGTGATAGATAATTAGAAAAATTAAAGAAAACAATATTTCTATAAGAAGTAGAACTACTCAATAAACAGTTTCTTTTCGTCCGAATAAATGAAAATAGTGATTTATCGCATCGTATCATTATTGAAAACTTTCCGCAGATATTAAAATAAAAATATATAAGATGAAAACCAAAAGGGCCTAAGGCCTGGACTAACAAAACTCTTATAGATAATGTAATTTTTATTTTAATATTTATGGGAAATTGTCTTAATACGATGCTATAACTGATTTTTCAGTATTGAAATTATACATCAATATTTGGTATATATCTTCCTTGTAGATAGATTGATATTGCTATCAATTTATAACATACTAGCGGCTGCGCCCCTAGCATCTAGAGGCTTTTTTATTCTAAGGGAAGAAAAATAGCCTAAAACAATACCCAGACTTATTTTTGAAAAATTAAATAGCGTAAAACCTATAAGAGGCTTCATTGTAAAGAAGAACCATATATATCGGTTTAGCGGTTAGCGAGATCCTTCACTACTAACAAAAAAATCTTATCTTTTAACCCAGTCAAACATGCGTCATCTCTTCAAAAAAATTAAATGACAATTTCAAATTCATAGAAATGATAGGAATCTTTTTAGTAGCGAAGCTACTCTATAATTCACAATGTCCGTCCGTCCGTCTGTCCGTCCGTAATTAATGAATTGGGGGAAACGTGATTTTCTCGGCTCCTATAAAAGATAGAGAGCTGAAATTTTTTGACAACATTCCCATCATTAAGGAGCACAATTAACTATAAAACATCAATGGCGGTCGGACTGCTTTATAGCAGGTTTTAGGCTATTTTTTATATTTTCCAAATTTTCCCCATATCTTTGGTGTTTATGGTCCGATTTTCAAAATTTTTTCAGTTAAAGATATCAAAATTAAATTTCCCGTCATTTGAAGAAAACAACAATGACGGTCAGACTGCCTTTTTGCAGGTTTTTGGCTATTTTTATATTTTTCACATTTTTACCCATATCTTTGGTGTTTATGGTTCAATTTTCATAAATTTTTCAGTTAAAGATATTAAAATTAAATTTCTGGCGTTTTATGAAAAGAAACAATGGCGGCCAAACTGCCTTTTAGCAGGTTTTTGGCTATTTTTATATGTTGATATATTTCCCCATATCTTTGGCATTTTTAGTCAATTTTAAAACTTTTTTGCATTAACAGTTTCAAAATATTTTTTCCCATTGTTATGTGCATCTAGTATGTAATTTACTTTAACCATCTTCATCATACAAAATAAAACAAGGTTTCATGTTTATTTTCTCCAATAAATCTATTATTGATTTAAAATCTACTTCTACGTATTCCCATCCACAATTTTTGTGCTTCGCTACTTATGGATGTTGTCATCCTTGTTTTCATTGAAAATGAAAAATAAATGACCAGCATTTTGTTTTCATTTTTGTAATTTTCCCCAAAATGCCAGAAAGATGAAAAGAATGTTTTTTTCATTGAAAATGAAAAGTGAATGACCAGCATTTATTTTTCATTTTTGTAATTTTCCGAAAAATGACCCGGCATTAAATTTTCATGTTTGACTTTCCAAATTATGCCAAGAATCTTCATATCATTAAGAGATGAAAAATAAATGCTGGTCATTTACTTTTCATTTTTTCACGAAAAAAAACATTCTTGTCATCTTTTTTTCATCTAAATGACTTTCATTAAATTTTCATGCCATTCTTTTTTTCTATATTACATGGTTAGAAAAAATCCCGCTAGAGGTCTCAAATTTTAATTTTAAAAGTGGGAAAAGTTAAGTAAAAATAAATTTAATTAAAATTGAGTAATTATTATGTTATTAGAAAATATAACGGAAACATTTTTGAACATGAAAGGAATTTTTAACATTCATTTAAAATAAAGAAATCTTATTTGAATTACAATTTCAATTAGCCATATAAACGACTAAATTCAGTGTCAACTACAACACATTATTTATTTTAGTAATATCTTTGGCCATCATACTTAGGTACATGTGGCAAGTCCTTGGATGCTGCTTTTCATTATATATAATTTCCGTAAAAAGATGACCTGGCATGTAAATTTCATTTCTCTACAAACATGACTGTCATTTAAAAGTCAGGTCTCCACAAAAATGATTGTCATTTAAAATTCATTTCTATAATCATCAAAATCGGTGCCATTTTAGAAGGGAGTTGATTCTGAAATATCCATGATTTTCATTTTTCTGGCATGATGATTTTAAATGAATAGATGTAAGCGAAAAAGATAAAAATTAAATGAATTTTAATGAAAATGTTAGCTGGGAAATTAATAGCATTATCAAAATAAAAAATTAAATATCTATTGTAAGAAGCAATGAAACATGTATAGCAAAAAAAATAGCTAAAACCTGAAGAAAAAAAGTTATACCACTTTAAGGAAACACCGTTACCAAGTAATATAATAACAAGTTGAAAAAATGGGGGAAGGAAGATATAGATGTAATAGAAAGGGGATTTGTTTTTATAGGATATTGCATCAGGGGGGATATACTGGGTGCGACAAAAAATAAATAATTTCAACATGTTTAGAATTTTTAAAAGCGAAGCTTTTCTATAATCAGGGTCGGTCCGTCCGTCCGTTAGTAACGGTTAGCTCTTTTCGTTTATTTAGGCATGTTAGAATTGTCCTATTGATTTCAAACTTTGCATGATGATTCCTATAGGAGTTAGGTACGAGTTAGAAAGAATAGCAACTCTATAATCGTTACAAGAAAGTCCGTACGTCCATTTTAAACATGTTGATTTTTCTACTTTTTTAACATCAAATTTTTATGTGATAAAATTATCCGATTGGACTGATTTTTGGAATACTGATTCCTAAGACAACAAAGTACATTGTCATAAGCAAATCATCTTTATAATCAAGTCCTAAAAATTTAAGTCCATATACATTGTCGTGTATTAAGCAGTTTTTCAACAAATTTACATACAATTTTGATTCGACTCTTATACATTTATATTCTGATTACCTATTCAGTTTTGACACTATATAAGTGTTAATGTCCGTTTGTCCTACCGTTTTAGTGCTTCGCTTTTATGGATGTTGTCATCCTTGTTTTAAGTATCTTTTCTCACTTTTCTTCAATTATGGTTGTTAATATCAATTACAGCACCCTGTATAAGTGGGCGGGATGAAATCATATATCATTGCGTACCTTCCAAATCTTATCTTTCTGCAAAAACGTATTTTAGAGGCAAAGCTTTTCAATAAGGGGGAGGGGGGTAATGCAACCATCTCGTAATCAATGATTAAATGTCACTTAGAATTCGAATTTTGATCTGAAATTTTTCATGAATAATCCTTGGTAGGTCTATTTTCCCTAAATCGAACAAAAAGTTGGAAAAGTAACGGCTAAAGGCTGGCTGCTCAGCCGTTTTGACATTTTTGGGCTATCTTAAAAGAAAATTAATCACGAAACCTATCTCCACATAATACTTTTTGTCGCTCAAAAACCTTATCAAACGGTTCTAGCCGGTAGCTGATGGTACTAAAAATTTAAAAATTGGTTATTGCTATCATTTAACATGAATTAAACCAAAAATATGTTTTAAAAAGTTAATTCCTACGTGATTAATGATGAATTTGCCCTGGAAATAGGCAAAAACGGCTAAAGTGCCATTTAATCATTGATTACGAGATGGTTGCATTAACCCCCACCCCCCTTAGGATGCGTTCGTATGTGAGACATGTAACGGATTAATGTAGATGTTACATTGTAGTCTTGATGGAATCGACATATCTATATTAAACTTACAAAGGATATTATAATTAGAAGTAGCTATAAAACCAGAAGGTCAGTGTTTATCATTTTTCTTTAAAATATATCGCCCTATTTTTTTAAAACCTCATTTATGAATATTCTTTATCAGTAAGATATAACATAGAAAGCAAGAAACTCTATCAAAGATCATTTTGAAGTAGGAGAATCATGTTTTTAAAAATCATTTTTGATCTGAAATTAATAAAAAATCACGTGAAATTTATGACTTTTATAGGTTTAATCTTTGTATAAATATGTTCCAATATAAATATAATTTTGACTTCATATTATATAAATTACAATTTATAAGTTTTATAAATACACATTTAAAATTTGATAAAATGCAAGATTTTAAATTTTTGTGATAAATTTTGATTATTTTTTTGCATTGATTATGATTATTGTTTTACATATAATAAACATACTTAGAATATGTGATATAAAGAGGACTATCCACGAACCAGAGCAAGTGATTCTCTAAGCATCTTCCAGCATTGACCCATAGTATTTTTTTAGTAAATATACTAGGTTTATGTTTAATATTTGCTTTATCGACTAAAAAGTTAGGTTTCACCATGGTTTTATATGAAAAAAACTTTTAAATGTTAAGCAATTGTTTGGTGCAATCTCATCGAATGTTTTGATGAGTTCAAACTGTTGTTTAAAAGCTTTGACACAAAAGTATATTATTGTGATTGAAAATGTATATTTAGAAAAGGGTTGGTAACTTGTAAACAGTTTAATTAATTTACTTTTGCAATTTACAACATTTGATGCTTTTCTGCAGTGTTATTTTATTTTTTTCTTTGAACTCAACAAAGCATACTTTAAAAATTGATTTACATTTCAAAGTTTTTTTCATATAAAACCATAGTGAAACCTAACTTTTTAGTCGATAAAGCAAATATTAAACATAAACCTAGTATATTCACTAAAAAAATACTATGGGTCAATGCTGGAAGATGCTTAGAATCACTTGCTCTGGTTCGTGGATAGTCCTCTTTGATGCTTAAGATTTATTTGTAGGAACCATTTTGATGTAGAACATCTAACACTTGTAGAACATGCTCCTCGTGGAAAGGTTTTGCAACAACCTAAAGAAAAGGACTAAATTTAACAGGTGCCAGCTATAAATAGTCAGGAAAAGACAAATACCCAGAAATAGACTACGGACGCGTAATTGAAGAACATCTTATTCCCCATAAATATAAACAAAATAGATAAAATTATTGGTCGAATACTTTGGACACTGAGTTATCGAATTATAATGAAAGTTCAATCAAATGAATCAGAAAACGCAGTTTTCAAAAATCAATTGACACCAGTTTGATTTATAGGCCAGTGTTCCATCCATTCTAGCAAATTCTATATTTACTTTCTTATGATACATTTATTTAAACCTTCAAAGATTCTAAGGGACTTTTTTCACGGCTTATCCGTCGCAACTTTATTAAATAGCACCTTTAAGTAAAGAATCCTTAGCCCAAAATAACTAATCTAAAATCCGGTAGCTGTCTAGTATTTTACTATAAAAATTTAAGTCATCCAATAAAATTAAATAAATACTAACCTGTACAGTTAAAGGCAAGCCTTCTGCACCTTCAGTCAACCTAAACAAATTAGAAAATAAAAATAAATTGTATTTAAAATGTATTCAAACAAACAAAATACTTTTGCTAAAAGTCTTTCCACAAAATGGGAAAGAAAAATATTTTTTTTATTGTTACTTTCTAACTTTATTTTACCTGTGTATCATCTTGTAGGTTAGATTAGCTCTTGGATAGGAACTCATGGCAGCCACATCATTCGAGGAATATCTATCAAATAATATTAGTTTTCATGGAAGCTTATGCATTTTTTTGATGAAACAATATAATTGTCCTTCGTGAGTGGACGATCATTTTTAAGGTAAATAAAAGATATTTTAGGAGTAGCCAAATTACTCACATATCCAGAAAAGCGTTATAGACCGTAAGAATAAAGAATTACCAAAATTGAATGCTTGTTGAAATAAGGGGATCGCCATCATAAAAAAAATCCAGACGCCAATCTTTCAGTGTGTTGATTACCTGGTAACAGGAGCAATTCCAGCAGGCATGTTCAGTACATTCCAGGGTAGGTAGGGGAACAATATAGGAACAAATGTTCCAGCAACGTATTGGGGTAGGGCAGGCACTATCTAAATGACAAAATAAATATGCATATGAATAGAGAGATAGTTGGATAGATAAATAGTGAAATGTATGGATGGTTAAACAAATGGATGGCAGATTGGAAGATAAAATAATAAACATATATTAAACTAGCGACTGCGCTCCTAGCATCTAGGGGCTCTATATTCGAAAGAATATGGAAGGGCATAATAAGAGTCTAAAACCATACCAACACAGATTTTAACAAAAAATAGAATAGCGTAAAACCATCCCGAGACCTATAAGTGGCTCTTCTGTAAAGGAGGACCATATCGGTTTAGTGGTTAGTGAGATCTATCACTACAGACAAAAAAGCTTATTACTTTATATATTAAGAAGATAGAAGATTGAAAGTTACTCAATAGACAGATAAATAAGTGCCCCAGATAGATTTATAGATAGATAGATAAATATAAAGATAGATTGTTCAATCGATGGAATGATTGATTTAAAGATAGATTTATAGATAGATAGATGAATATAAAGATAGATTGTTAAATCGATAAGATGTGCAAGTTAATGGAAAAAATATAAATAAAAAGACACCCAGGAAAAAGTATACCTGTCCAGGGCAAATGATAACATCAACATTTTTTTCTTCCATGGACATCAAATAGTTTGCTGTAAAACTATCCCTTTCCTCTAAGGCTGCATATATTTCACTGAAATATAGTAGTACAGTAAAGTATTAAAGTTTTTAAAAGCGAAAAAGCGAAGCTTTTCTATAATTAGGGTCGGTCCGTCCGTCCGTCCGTAACGGATAACTTTTTTCGTTAATTTAGGCATGTTAGAATTGTGCTATCGATTTCAAACTTTGTATGGTGGTTTCTGCAGTAATTAGGTACGATTTGAAAAGCGTACAACTCTATAATTCGAACGTCCATTTTAAACATGTTGATTTTTTTACTTTTTTAACAACAAATTTTTATATGATCTAATTATCCGATTGATCTGATTTTTTGTATATTGATTCCTGGGACAACAAAGTACACTATTATAAGCAAAGCAACTCTATAATTAAGTCCTAAAAATGTAAGTATGTCCATAAACATTATTCTATATCAAGCAGTTTTTCAACAAATTTACTTACAATTTTGCATTGACTCTCATACATTTATATTCTGATTATTCAGTTCTGACACTATACAAGTGTTAATGTCCGTTTGTCCTACCGTTTCAGCGCTTCGCTTTTATGTATGTTGTCATCCTTGTTTTTCTGACCATTAAGGTCTCCTTAATGGTTGTACAAAGTTTTCTATTTCAAAGTTTAAGGGCAGGTTTTCAGCTATATTGTGCTCTAAAATGTTAGATGACCCAAGAGGCAATGCTTTATCATAGACAATGACATGAACAGTTATATTAAATAATTGTCGCAGTATTTACAAGAAAATTGTACATATTAATCGAACAGTAAGTTGTTATACAGCAGTAATTTCGTAGTAAATGTTCGGTAATATTTAACAATTAAAATAACAAAACGTCGAAAAAAATAGCTTATCTCGACTTTACTTTAGCTTTAAGAAACTGCATAATTATTCCTCTCATCGTATTATAAACAGCTTTCCGCGGATATAGAATGTACAATTATAAGATTAAAACCAGTTTTTTAGCCCCGAGGTGCCGAAGGCACCGACTAAACAAACTGGTTTTAATCTTATGATTGTACATTTTTATATTCATAGAAAACTGGATATAATACGATGCTAGACATAGTTTTTCGTATGGATAAGCACTGGTTCCTATCCACCGGATTCGAATGAATACGAGAAAGATTCTTACTGTCCTATTTAAAAATTATAATAAAATAGAGTTTACCTTGTTTTTGTGTAGTACTTTTCTAGCGGAGGTATTTTTGTAAGGCTCTTCAGTAAAGGATTAATCACCCAATTCCTATACAATTATAATCTAAATTTACTTTTTGTAAGTAGTTAAGGTACAATAGACGGTATATTATAATGGTACCAAAAGTTTTATAAAGAAATTCCCTTATTAGTTGGCCTAAAAGGGGACTATCCACGAACGAGAGCAAGTTATTCTAATCACCTTCCAGCATTGATCCATAGTATTTTTTTAGTGAATATAGTAGGTTTATATTTAATATTTGGGTTATCGACTAAAAAGTTAGGTTTCACCATAATTTTATATGAAAAAAACTTATATGAAATGTTAAGCATTATTTGGTGCAATGTCATCGAATGTTTTGATGAGTTCAAACTTTTGTTTAAAAGCTTAATGCAAAAGTATATTAGTTTGATTAAAAATGTATATTCAAAAAAAGGGTTGGTAACTTGTAATATTGCAAACAGTTTAATTAATGTACTTTTGCAATTTACAGCATTTGATACAAGGCGTTTGTTGAGTTCAAAGTTTATTTCATATATAGAAAACAATGGTGAAACCTAACTTTTTAGTCGTTAAACCAAGTATTAAAGATAAACATATTATATTCACTAAAAAAATAATATGGATCAATGCTGGAAGGTGCTTAGAATCACTTGCTCTCATTCGTGGATAGTTTCCTTTTTTTGACTTTTACCAAATCTTAACTAGTTGGTTTAAACAACTATCAGAGATAAACGTTTCCACCAATAATTTTAATCTTGAGAAAGTGTAATTTGTTTATTGTACCATGAAATATATCGTCAAGTGTCTTATCCATTAAGTTCAGAGGTAGATTCTTAAAAAAATTTGCCCCACTAATCGCTTAGTGGGGCAAAATTGTTTTCGTGAAAAAACCACCAAAATCACATAAAAAATCTGCAAAAATTAAATAAAATCTTATGTTAATAACCTTTCTATGATTTTTTGTAGATTTTTTATGTGACTTTGGAGGATTTTTCACGAAAACAATTTTGCCTCACTAAACGATTAGTGGGGCAATCTTTTTTTAAGAATCCACCTCAGATCTCTGTCATTCATTCATTTTTTAAAATATCTAGCTACTAGACGCCCTTGTTGTAACTAGGCCTTCCATTTAACCTTTCTAACCTAAGGGTTATTCAACTTAGTCAAAGAAAAAAAATATATATATCTATTTTCAAAATAAACTTTAAATATAAAATTAAACAGAGCTGGATCTTTAAATCATTTTAGTGGTGAGCCAGATCGGAGTGAGCCGATTTCAGCCAATCACAGCGCGGCATTTCATAAAATGCTGTGCTCTCATTGGTGGAAAGTTGGCTCACCCCGATCTTGCTCACCAGTAAAATGATTTAAAGATCCAGCTCAGCACTGACCTGACTATACTGGGCATGTTCATCAAAGATTTGCTCAATTCAAGACCCCTACACAAAAATTTATATTTTTCATATTAATTACAAAAACAATATTTTTTTGCTGCAGCCATACTTTAGTAAATTACTAGCGGCTACGCCCCTAGAGGCCTCTAGTGGCACTTTAAATGTTTTTTTATATTTAAAATATGTCTATGTTGCGTTTGACGTTTATGTTAGCGTTAAATTCTTCTTCCAAAATCGAGAACGTAAAAAAAAATTTTTGTGATTTCTCTTGGGAGGGTGGTGTTACCCTCCCCCAAAATAGTTAAAAACCTTCCGGGGACATATGAGAATCTACCCTGTTAAGGAGAACCCGATTAGTTCAGCGGTTAGCGAGATCCTTCGGTACAGACACACAGACAAACATCCTGTTACTTTAGTTTAGTGTTTATGAGGCTTTTATAAAAACATTAAAAAATATTTCTTAATTTTTGGTGCTTTAGACTTAAAAATAGTGTGTGATCGATTTATATTCTGGTCAATACACAATTTAGTTTGTAATATGTATAGCAACATTAGACACAATTTATTTGAATCAATTAAAGCGGAGTATGTCATCAATTTTAATAATTACAGTAATAAATTTATAGTATAGATGTATAAACAGATTACTAAATGATATCCGATGGCAAAGACCCTAAAGCTCAGCAGACGAGAATAATTTCCTTAAACTTTGCTTTCTAAATTCAGCTGTTCAATGCTTTCTTCTGCTTTTTGAAAAAGAAAGGGACAATTTTTGTGAAAAATTGTCATTTCTGTCTAAACTTATGTGAAGTATTTAAAACTACCATTATCAATTTCTTACAACTAGGCTCCTGACTATGAAATTATATTAATATTCATCTTTTCCGATTTACAATACTGAATTGTTAAACCTAGTTATTTGTGATTAACAAGACATTTCTATTAATGATGTGAATGCTTTCTTGCAAATCATAATTATCAAGTTTTTAGTGACATCTAGCGACAAATATAGAACTAATATATTGCAGATGTTCCCAAATTTATTTTTCGCCTGAATTTACATTGTTTTCAATTATCTTTCCATAAAGGGTTGAACTCTCCCTGAGGTGGTGGCAAATTAACTATGTCCTTATTTTAAGTAATTGGGTTATTGTCAGTTTTATGAGATCAATAGATAATTTTCAAAATATTTTTCAACAAATGAACAGTATTTAAACAATGCAAAAACGAAATTAACTAGGTAAAATGCAGAAATCATTATAGCTGATACATAGACGTCCAAGTAAAGGGGTAAAGGGGTATTTATCCCTTTAGGCTTTCAATCCTCTTATCTACACCTCTCAAGTTGTTTTTAAATATGTTAGATTACTCCCCTTGAACGTATAGAACCCCTAATTTTACCCCAATACAAAGTAAAAAGCTTGGGCGTCCTTGTGTTAACATTAGTTTACAATTTGCTCTTGGTTCTTTTGCCAGCACCCGGCTGTATTTACATTTTTGAAAGATTCAGCTGATTTCAAGGACCCAATCCAAAGTCGGTAGAAGGTCTTTGAAAAGGGGTGGTTGTTACATATACTATTGATCGCTCTATATATATTACTTTAATATTACAGTAGAGAATGCTAAAAAAGGAGGATTTACAAGCTCTGTATAAATTGATCCCACAATTTATAACGTCTTTAGCTGTTGTTTATTTGTTTGTAGCCATGATTCTCTGAAGTTATGACTCAGATGCACACGAAGATTGGTTGTGAAGATCCTTTGGCCAATCTTAGATTGGTAAGCTTCACGCACAGCTGAGTGTATTTTACCCGCAATTCTCGTGAAACGTCTTTAGCTTTGGATAGGATTCGAACTAATTAACTTTCCGAAAACATTCTAAAAATAGCCTGGTTTTCAAAATGAATCCTGCAAACCTCATTGAAGAAGAATAGACGTCCCACTTCATGAAATAATCCAAGTAGCTGAAATCTGCACACACGATTCCATTGAACAGTCGCAAGACAGTCTTAATAAAAATAATAAATTTCATTTCTACTTTTGGTTTGTATGTACGTCTTGCTAGTTAATAAATAAGTAAGTAAATTTTCAGGGATTAAATTTGTTACCATTATTCATATTTTCTCCAAGTTTCATTACGATTTGTCAATTGGTAGAGGTGCTAGATCGAATCCTACATTTTAGGTTTTCATGATTTTCTCAACTCCTATTCAAGATAGACGGCTGACATTTTCAGGGATTGATTACTTTTATATTCAGCATGCTTTTATTAAGTTTTATCAAGATTTGCTTATTGGTTAGGGTGCTAGTTCGATTCTTAGATTTTTAAGTTTTCATGATTTTCTTTTTTTCTTATTTAAGACAGACGGCTGATATTTATAGGGATTATATAAGTTAACAATTTACATATCCTCACAAAGTTTCATTAAGATTTGCTTATTGGTTAAGGTGCTAGATCGATTCTTATATTTTCAAGTTATAAATCTTACTAGGTTTCGTGATTTTTTAGTTTTATGTTTTTTTATGAAACTGCAACATAGTTTATTTTCGCCGGATATCTATCCATAATTTTTGTTCTTCGCTACTTATGGATGACGTCATCCTTGTATTGAATATGATTACTTATTTTTTTTGTCTAAACAGTACACTCACAATTAACAAAATTTAGATTAAAATTATTTCTAGACACTACTCGTTTGAACTAAACAATCAGGAATTTGCCAAAAGACAAAAAGTTTTTTAGCCAACGAATGACAGAGCGTGTTTAAAGAACATTGCTTCCCTCATATATAAGATTTACTGTTGTATGGAAAAAACTTTCGATTTAACCTGGATGTTGGGTGGGTCCACAGGCACAACCTCATAACCAGCAGCTGCTAAGATTTCATTAGCTTCGTCAATTGCGCGTTTTACACCAGGTACAGGTTCAAATAAACCTATATCAATAAAGAAAGAAATTACCTTTTATTGGCGCATTTATTCTTTAATTTGTCTGATCGTAGTATTTATTCAATTTATTTTAGCATTAGAGAAGCTTTAAATATGCCCTGGGTCGGTTTGAGGCTATTCAATTTTTATCTAAGTCTTTGGTTGGTTCAAGGGTATCTTAAATTGCCCCCCCCCCCCCCCCCCCGATTGGAAACCCCAGGGGCGAAGGCGCCAACATTTCAAAAAAAGTTTTACCTTCTGACGCAAAGAATCCAACTCTAACTTTCTTGGTTAACCTTTCTGTAAAAGGAAAACATTTGGTCAATTGTAAAAAGGTTTCAAAATGAAATGTCTGATGTGTATAAAAATTAAAAATCCTAACATAAATAAACAAGAAAAATACCTATTTAGGTTAAACATAAAAATGCATTGAAGACATACAGACCGAGCGACGTAAGGTAAACTTTATCATTAAGAATATTTGCTTTGCGAATTTAAACAAGCTTATATTTAAACTTGATCTTAAAACTAGCCTTCTGAAAAATGTATGGGAGCAATCAAAGTATCAAATCTGGCAGCATTGTCTGGTCCTTCCAAGTTATAAATAGTCCTAAAATATATCAACAATTGTAGAATAAATTGTAAATACATTTGGTAACAATAGATATTATACTATAAAAGTTACAGGATGTGTGTATCAAAGTGTCTTGCCAACCGTTGAACCGATATGGTTCTTCTTTACACTGAAGTTTCTAATAGGTCCAGGAAAGGCTCCAGTCTACACAAAGTCTTTTTTATTAATAAAATTGAAAGTGACGGTTCGATTTATACTTATTATTCCTTTAATCTAATTCTAATTTTATAATATATTTTTCTACGTATTCCTTACCTCCACGCGTACTGCAAAGCTTTAGGGCTAGATGACATAAAGCCCGCAATGGCCTCCATCCTTGCAGGGCCAGGGCCAGCTGTTGGTGTTGCATTCTAAATCAAATGTATGACTGTATTAAAATCTTAGACATTATTAAAGAATGAATCTTTTCTACAATTAATAGTAGGTATATTCCGTCAGTAAATGATAATCAATTTTAGAATCATTCCATTGATTTCGAACTTTACTTGGTTATTCTTAAAACAGTTAGGTACAATAAACGTGGTAACTTTATTATAATCGCCAAAAAGTCCATTTAAACATTTTAAAGTACAGTTAATATAACATATCTAAATACACAAGTATTTACAATAAATAAGAAAAGATAGAAAAATAAAGTTCTGTATGCAAATTGATAATAAACAAAGCAAAAAAAACCTTATTTGAAAGATGTCTCCCAATAGTTGGTTTCATGGAGTATATACCACAACAAGCGGCGGGGGACCTAGAAATAAAAACTGTTAAAATTAATCATAAAAAATCATAATACTATTATATAAGTTTTTAGTATTAAGGTTTTTGTCTGAAGCCTAAAATTTCAATAACTACTAAACTTATTGAGTTCCTCTTTTTAGGGAAGCTCCCAGAATGGTTGTTGTTATTTTATTTTTAGATTTAAACCTAGGGCTTTTATGCTATTTTTATGTCCCCTTCTTACCCATAAGAAAACAAAGCCCCTAGATGCTAGGAGCGCAGTATCTATTTATGGATAAATGGATAGGAGAATTGATGATAAATCACCTTATTTAGAGTTTTTTTCTGCTAAAAATAAAAATACTCTAATAGTCAGCAAGATTTATCATTATCATAAACCATACCATTTAGTTAGTCCTTCCAACCAAATAACCAACAGATCCTAAGACTAATAGAGTATCTACTGTACAAATAGTTACCTAAGTGAACCTCCAATATCAGAGCCAAGGCCAAGAATAGAACCAGCACCCCCGATGATCGACCCTTCACCCCCACTTGAACCCCCACATTCCCTTTCTAGAAATAGATCATGGTATTATACCTATTGAAAGACATTTGATGGCACATCTTTTGTTTACAAGCCCTAAGAAAACTGTTTTTGACTGTTAATTTTTTGTCGGGCATCTTCTCACCAGTAGAAAGAAAATTTTACAAATAAAAAAAAATAACCATCCATGTTTCATATAGTAAATCACATTTCTTAAAACGGTGGACATAAAGACGAGACAGGTTTTAAAGTAAATTGGCTCAGGGAACATTGTACTTTAAATTACACTGGTACCCAAATTTTCTTAACCATGTTATCTCATTCGTTGGCTCAAAATTTTAATTGGTTAGTTCCAAACTTTCCAATCAATAATATTAAACTACAGAAGGGTAATCTTGTTTATAATCATTAGTCTTATCCCTTAAGATCCCTGAAATTCACAACTGAAAAAATATCCAACTTGGATTATGAGGGTTGCCAGTAGTTCCATACAAAGGGTTGGTACACTCCATACTGTACATAGCCTAAAATGAAGTTTATGTGCTCAAACGTAATTATCTCTTTTGTTTTTCATGTTGGAATAATATTTGGTGTACTCAAAAACCCACTTTATTCTTTCCTTATCCCCACCAAAAATCCCTAAATATTACGTAATCAATTAAGTAACTTAACATTTTGAATTGTAAAAAACGTTGTGTATGAAATCTTATTAAAATAAACAGATGCACCTATAACAAAGATATAATCTCCTGTGCACAATTCTTTTATTTTTTTGCCCTAGATCATAAACGTCCAAGGGAAGGGGTTGTTTAAACCACAAACTTTAAAACCTCTCTTTTTAACCCCTTATTTAACCACCCTCAAAAAAAGCTTGGACGTCCTCGCCCCAAAAAGGAAACTATACCTGAGGGATATTGGTTTTACAGAAGGGAACAGCCCCAAGGTTCAAACAGGTTTGGACAGCTGGCGCATTTCTGGTTCCCTTTCCATTGTGATAGAAATAAACCATTCCTATAAAAAAAAAAATATCAATTTTAGCAAAATACAAGAATTCAGAAGATTCTGCTATATGTCAGAAATATTGTGATAGAACAATAGAAAATTAATTAATTTTTAGAGTAAAGCTTAATAGTCTTGAAAACTTGAAAACCAGATTTTTTATTATTTTACAAGTGCAATGTTTATCAAAATTGAGAAAAGAAAATTAAGAGAGATTTCAAAGAAACATACCTACCTAAATTGTTTAATTGACATGTTTGGTTTTATATTATGTACTTAATAAACAACGAAGTAAAGGTAAAATTATGTATGAAAGATAGTTTTAAAGAAAAAGAAGGGTCTATATACCTCCAGTATGGTAGGTGTTCTGCATTGAAAAACATTCCTTTACACTGAAAAATTATATTGAAAATAAATATACCTATAGGTAAAGATTATAAATAATCATATATCTGAGGTTGTAAAAAATCTTACTGTCTACTCTACTCATGTATGTTCACCTGATAGGAATTCCATGAAAAGCCTTTCTTTGTTCTTTTGGTAAATTGTCAAGATCCCTGAAAGAAAATTTAGAATTAAGATATTTTACTTGAAACTGCCTTCCTCAAAAATATCAGAAACTTTGAAAAATACCTAGGTAATCTTTTTAAAAATGCTAAAAAATAGATATTGACCTCGCAATTTGATCAGCCTCCAGAATCCAAGCAACTACACTGTTTGTCTGTTTTGTCGTCTCTAAAGCCTTAACAATTCAATTTCAAGATTAGAAATAGATTAATTTAATATATTAGGAAAATCCTAACGGATAAAGAAAGTAGATGCACTTTTCACAGGCGCCAACGTCAAACAACAGCCAAACATATTTATTTTTGAAGTCAGAGGTATCTTTAATAACAGCCAAGAAAATCATTAAACTACCATGGCATTTCAGACGTACTGACAGACGGACAAACTAACGAACAAAGAGAATTGACTACCAAAAAAAATTTGTTAAGAACTTAGGTACCTTGATTTGATAAGACTTCAAGGCTGAATATGCAGAAATTTCTCCTGTAAAAATATATTTTAAAAAAAATTATACTTGAAAATTACAGTAGGTACCTAAGTAGACTTTAAAAATCTTAATATTTTTTTTTTTTAATTTGTTATTAGTTTTTTACTCTGTATTTAATAACTTTATAAACTTACCACTTTGTAGAGCGGCTACAAGCTGGTCAAAATCTAATGATGTGATGTATTCTTCTACTGTTAAACCTGATATATGCATGAATTAATTAAGTATGGTTTTTAAAAATTACCCCCCCCCCCCCCCCTTCTTATTCTTAATTTATTTAAACAATAAATAGATGGAGGAGAGTTTTAGTGATATTCAATTATTATCTAATCATTTTTTAATATTAATACCTACCCTGTGATATTTCTAATAAATCCGCGTATTCTTTTGATTCTTTCCATCTAAAAACAATTTAAAAGTTTCTTCAGTTGAGTAGGTAAAATATAAAACCTTGATTTCGTGATAATCTATAAATAAGTTAAAAGAATAGAGTTAATTGGGTAATAAAACTAAGTATGCCATTAGCTTACAAAACAAAGTTTTGATGTTTTGAATACCTTTCCACCCATAACTAGACTGTCATAGGAATTAAAATAGGACACCTGCCATATTGAGACAAAAGTAATATTGTCCTATCGTTGTATATCAACCTTATACTGTTATAAATGAGAAATTAATAGTCAACAAATCGACAATGATGTTTAAAAGATTATGATTTCTAATTTCATTCAAAACAAATTCAAATATCTTTACCTTACGATTGAGTTAACAACTTCCCTCTGTCCGTCTGAAAGTTCCTTCTGTAGTTTTCTTGCCGCTGATTTAACCTTATCATTTGTGAATTTTTAATATGAGATGCAGGGACGTCCAAGCTTTCCATTTTGACGGGGGTAAAATGAGGAGTTTCAAAGTGTTTCATTTTTTTGAGGGGGGGGGGTGGAGGTAAATATCACTTTACCTCCACCCTGAGACTTCTATGGTTTAATGGGACACCTGTCATTGGTATTATATTCGATTTTATCTAAACAATTATAAATAGTAGGTAGATACCCATCCTTATACACTATATGTAGGATAGCTATCTCTTTGTATCAAAAGATCTCACTAACCGCTAGACGGACTAGGTTCTACCTTTTGGGGAAGATTTACAAAGGTCCTATTCGGGTTTTGATCTATATACGCGCGCGCCCGTGATTGAGTTTTAAAATTAAGTTTCGATAAGATTTTCCACACAGAAAATAATTTAGGTTGACGCATCTAGATGCTGTATTAATAAACTTACAGTATAGTTGACATAAAGTTTCTTTGTTATCTTGAATCCGACGTAGCACGCAAATCTGAAAAATAAAGAGAGGGGTAAGTTTCTGGTAGAATCCGTAAAGGTTATGTGTTATAAGTTAAAAACAGTAGTAGAACGATAAAAATTTATGTTAACTTAAAAAAAAAATGTCTTGGTATAGTTCTTTTCAATAAGAAATACACATATTTAGTGAATATTATCGTTCTACTACTATTTTTAGGCCTTAAAACACACACCTTTTCGGATTCTACCAGAAACCTACCCCTCTCTTAATGATCAACAGGGTGGGAAGGTACATTGAACTGTAAATTGAAGTTTTTTGAGCACGTTATCTTATTCGTTGGATCAATACTTTGGATAATTTTGTAGAATTTGATTGGTTGGATTCAAAAAAATACTATGGTGTCTAATATTTTCAGCCAATCATTTAATCTATAGAGGGGGTAATTTTGTTATTTATCATTGGAGATGCATTTTAATGTATCGTATATTTCATAATCCCCTAAGATTACAGAAATTTGAATAAATAACTGTTCACCTCATATTCATTATTACTTTGATTTTGGGTTTAGATGTTTCTACAATTTGTAGTACAAAATAGGACACCTGTCATACTAAGAAATAATTAGGAATGTAAATCTAAGAATTTGTTTATAATACTGATACCAAAGACTTGTTTGGCCTTTCTATGGGGGTATCTCATACTGATACATGATCTAATACTGTAATACAGTAGTGAGTTTTAAAAAGAATAAGTAATATGAGAGGCAAAACCACTGAAGCCAATAATCAACCATTTCTAGAAGATATTGTCAACAAAACAACAACAGTTATATTACCCTGTAATAGCAGCTCTTTTGATGATAAACTTTCCAGAATCTACCGTACACCCTTCCACAAATTCTCCTACATTTTTTGATTGATTAGAAAATTAGAAAGTGGAAATGCTTTGGCACATAATAAGTTGCAACTGAATAAATATAATCTTATTAGATCTTAAGGACAAAGGTCGTTCAATGTGCATGCAGTTACTATAAATAGGATTATTAAAGTGATTATTACCGAAATGTCTCACTATCTGTCTATCCGCTTCCATTCTTCTACAAAATTATCTGAAATATTTAAACAAATGAATAATTTTCTCGTATTCATTCGAATCCGGTGGATAGGAACCGGTTCTCATGCATACGAAAAAACTATGTCTTTCATCGTATTATATCCAGTCTTCTACGAATATAAAAATGTACAATTATAAGATTAAAATTGTACATTCTATATCCGCGCAAAGCTGTTTATAATACGATGCGAGAAATAACTATAACCGGGCCCTATACACATCACAAGTTCCCATAGCATTACCGATTTATGCACGGCATGACAGACGAAAAACTAAAGGATAAATTGATGCAAATTACCAATGATAATACACAAAAATACCTTATTTGTGGATTATAATTAGTTGGTGAAACGTAAGGATACTCAACTTAATGAACCAAACAATCAAATTTTTTTTTTTTTAAGTATTTATTAGTTATGGGAATACTCACAAAAGAATTGGCTGTATGAAATTGAACAGACGGTCAAAGCGAGTTATAAAAGTAAATTCACAATTAACTATTATAAATAATTTTATATTAAATAGTTAACTATATATATCTTTTACTAATCTTATATGCTAGGTAACAAAATTATAAAGCAATCTTTTTTGTTATCTCTAAATATACATTATTTTTATATATAGAAGATATATAATAAATATGTTTTAATTCTTATCTCTTAAATTTTAAAATCAAAGCTTTTCTACAATTACAATGTATTTTTTTTACTTGTCCTTCACATTTTTAGATACGAAACAATCATATAATGCTATAAAATAATAAAACTAGAAAAATTTGCAGTACAAAAGTTCATTTCATTGTTTTCTACAAAATTGCGTCACTATACTAAAGTAGAATATTTTGTTTACATTTCGGTCTGCTAGAAAATTTGTATTTATGAGAAAGCCTTTGTTTACATTTTTATAGCAGACAGGGCTCTTAGTAAATAAGGAATAAACTTAATTTATTTTTAACATTATTTCAAAAGCGAAGCTTTTATTACGTTTAGGGTTAGTCCGTCTATCGACCGACCGTAACTTATTAGTATAATAATTTATTAGGGCATGTTAAAATCGTTCAATTGATCTAAAATTTTGCCTAATTATTCCTATAACGATATAGCATAGCAATTTTATAATCTTCATATTCGTATACGTTTAAATTTAAATCATTTTATTTAGTCTTATATTAAAACAAAAAAATAGATTTATCTTGATTCTATCTGATTCCTTTTACGATTAGGCCAAATTTTATTTTTTGAGCGTTGGAAAGTTTTAATAAGAAAAGGAAAGCAGTTGCTCGATTATTTTTGTTTTGAAATTACTAGCAGACACTTTCGTCTGTGTTTATTTGCAAAACATGAAAGTATTAGTAAGTACTAGTAGAGTAGAGTATAGTGTTGCTACGCTACGACCTTAATTGTCCGTCTTTTTAAAAGCGAAGCTTTTCTATAATTAGGGTCGGTCCGTCCGTACGTCGGTCCGTCCGTCCGTTCGTAACGTATAGCTTTTTTCGTTAATTTAGACATGTTAGAATTGTCCTATCGATTTCAAACTTTGCATGGTGATTCCCGTAGTCGTTGGGTACGATTTAGAAAGCGAAGCAACTCTGTAATCATTACCAAAATGTCCGTACGTCCATTTTGAACGTGTTGATTTTTTCACTTTTTTAACAACAAATTTTTATGTGATCTAATCATCAGATTTATCTGATTTTTTGTATATTGATTCCTGGGACAACAAAGTATAATGTAATAGGCGATGCATGTATGTCCATAAACATTATCCTGAATCAAGCAGTTTTTCAACAAATTTACTTACAAATTTGCTTCGACTCTTATACATTTATATTTTGATTATTCAGTTCTGACACTATACAAGTATTAATATCCGTTTGCCCTATCAGAGCTTCGCTGTTCTGGATGTTGTCATCCTTGTTATGCGTACATCGACCTGAACTGGAAAGCTAATTATGAATCATATCAATATAAAATATTTCTTAATAAATAAATCTAGTTTCATTTTGGTTTCACAAGTTTTTATTTTTTTCTTAATTGGAGTAATCTTTTGCTAATACCTGCCAAATATAATTGCGTATGATTTCGTGCCCCGGATTTTGCAAATGCAATAAGCTCAACAACGTTTTGTTTTCTGTTTTAACCTTTCTTTTCAATAAAAATAGTCCTTTGCCTTTTTTTCAGATATTAATATTTAGTGCTTAAATATGTGTGGCATTTTTGCCTATCTGAATTTTCTCACTCCCAAAACTAGAAAAGAAATACTTGATTATTTGTTAAATGGTAAGTTTTTTCTTTATATTAACTAGCGGATACGCCCCTAGAGTCATCTAGGGGCTCATGAGGGAAGGTAGAGTGGTAGTTTTTGTTTGGGCAATTTGTTTAGGGTAGTATCCTGTCTTAGAATGACTTTTCGCAGGACCTAAAGAAGCTTCACTGTAAAGGAAAACCACATCGACTTAGCGGTTAGTGAGATACTTTGCTACACAGACAGACAGACAGATAACCTGTTACTTTTACAAAAGCATATAACAGCTAAATATTTATATTCAGATTCAAGTCTAACATAGAATAAAATCATAGCTTAAATAGTAGCCGAATGAACCACATTTCCTTCATAGAACGGACGAACATACAGTCTTGAATTATTGAGTAGATTCGCTTTTAAAAATACATGAGATGAATACAGGATTTTAACTTTCTTGTTTTAGGACTTCAAAGACTGGAATACAGAGGCTATGATTCTGCAGGTTTTTTATTAACAATAATTTTGTACAGATAGTCTGTATTTCTGCTTATCTGTGTCTACCTAAGGTCTCTTAAACTGTTGAACTAATAGCTCTGTGCAGTGTAGAGAAGCTTTATAATTATTCAGATGTTGTCATGTTTGTCATGTTTGTTGGGTAATTTTTAAGAGTTATGAAATACAATTTATATGCCTTTATAATTTTGTCTTAGCAGAAAGCAATAGAATAACTTCCAATAGTTGTATGCAGTAATTGGATGTCTTTCTGCCTATCTAATTTTGCGCATCTGCGCCTTTTTTCGTCGAATTTCTAAGAGGTTTATATATAAGTCTGTTTATAACCGGACAGTAAACTTATTTTTTTATTGACAAAATTAATCAGTTTTGATTGTTTTTATATCTTTAAAATGTTTAACAAAAAAAGTCCGTCTCATCTGTGTTTTATTTTTATTTTAAGGTTTGAGTATAGACAGACATCTAAACAATGGTGTTATGCTCTTTAAGAAACAAGGGAAAGTTGCTGCTCTGAAGGTAACCTCTAAATTACAGATTAACTAACATACCAGCTTTTTAGCCTTCTAAAGTAATTTGCCACTTCATACAAAACTATATAGGTACTAAGTGTTTTTAAAAGCGAAGCTTTTCTATAATTAGGGTCGGTCCGTCCGTACGTCCTTCCGAGATAGATAGCTTTTAATCGTTAATTTAGGCATGTTAGAATTGTCCTATCGATTTCAAACTTTGCATGATGATTCCTCTAGTAGTTAGGTACGATTTAGAAAGCGTAGCACTAGCAACTCTATAATCATTACCAGAATGTCCGTACGTCCATTTTAAACATGTTGATTTTTCTACTTTTTTAACAACAAATTTTTATGTGATCTAAATATCCGCTTGATCTGATTTTTGGACAACAAAGAACAATATCATAAGCGAAGCAACTCTATATAATCAAGTCCTAAGAATGTAATTATGTCCATAAACATTATCCTGTATCAAGCAGTTTTTCAACAAATTTACTTACAATTTTGCTTCGACTATTATACTTTTATATTCTGATTATTTAGTTCAGACACTATACAAGAAGTGTTAATGTCCGTTTGTCCTACCGTTTCAGTGCTTTGCTTTTATGGATGTTGTCATCCGTGTTTTGTTAAAAGTATTGTCTTACCCCCAATTACCAATGATTAGACAATTAATTTATCAGATGATATTGAATAATTCTCGTCGGATTTTAATGATAGTGAATCTTCTTCATTTTTAAGGCTGCTTTGATTGATTATCTTGAGGATGGGTGTGAAGGAAGTTATGAGGATATACTCAATTGTCATGTTGGTACGTTTGTCAAAGAAAAGAATTTTCAGTATAGCTTCGACACCGAATTAAATCCGCTAGGTATATTAGAACCGTTTCTTAGCCATACTGAAAAATCATGTATAGCATCGTATTAAAGACAATTTTCACGAATATTAAATAAAACTCATAAAATAATACCAATTTTGTTATCCCTGGCCTTCGGTCCCTTGGGATTAACAAACCTGGTTTAATCTTTTAATTTTCCATTTAAGTATCAGCGAGAAGCTGTCTATAATACAATGCAAATTAAATGTATTTTCTTCAAACCTCTGAATGTATGACACAACTTTCTGAATTGATAGTTTGCCGCGAAAATGAACAAATCACGTTTTTCCTTGGCAAAATACATCCAATGATATGCTGGTATTTTAACAAGTAGACATATGATTAGTTCATTTGGATCATAGAAATAAAAAGAAGTAGCGGGTTTCATCGTATTTTCACACTAGCTTTTCTCCTATTTCTAGCCCCTGCGAGGGCAATCATTTACTTAACCTAACCTGAAATAACCTAGCAAAAGCTAATATGAAAATACAACGAAACCCGCAACTTTGTTTTCTTTCCATGATCAGTTCATTCCAGCAGCAAATTCACAAATTCAAAGCTTACCCTGTCTAATATGAAATTTGCTTATTTTGCCTAGGTATTGCCCATACACGATGGGCTACTCATGGTCCTCCAAATGAGATCAACTCTCACCCCCAAAGATCTGATCCAGGTGACATAATTTTTTCATCTATCTAATTTCTGAACATTTGTTTTTAAGTCCTAAGTTAGTTTTCATTAAAAAGAATTATATTTTGATTTTATTTGATTAGAATTATTGATTATTTAATAATTTTCATTATTTGTTTTAGAAAATAATTTTCTTGTGGTGCATAATGGCATAATTACAAATTACCAGGTTATTTGTTCTTTTATTATTAGTTATGCAGCTGCTCTATAAGTAAAATAGGTCCTTACATGAATGCATCATAATATTTTTGGGTATTTTTGCTTTCCCACCACACGGTGCCTATCGAGTACTGACCCCCCCCCATATTTTTAAAATAAATCCTTATAATAAAGTAACAGGACGTTGCTTGTCTGTGTGTCTGTTTGTGCTGAAGTGTCTCGCTAACCGCTGAACCGATATGGGAAGGTTTATAGCTATTTTGGGAGTAGGGAACCTCCACCCAACCAAGAAAAATCGCAAAAGATAAAAAAACGCCTCCCCGCGGAGATTTCGGTACTTAGTTAAAAACATAACAAACACCATTTTTGTATTTTTTGTTGTAAACAGCTGATTTCAACATAGATTGACAAAAAAATTACGTGTCCCTAGAGGCCTCTATGGAGCGTAGCAGCTAGTTGATAATAAAGGAGTAGTTTTTTCATATTCCTAATCCTGTTGGGCCTAACCCAGCAGGGCTACTAGTACCCAATATAGCCTAACCGCAACTAAAGTACTAAACAAATTAAGAAAAATCTACTCCGAACTTTAACTTCTTTAATTTCTGTAATATAGTTTATTTTCCATATTATAATTAAGAACAATAGTCCTTTCTTCTTAGTACATCACTTTTTTGGTGTTTTAAATGTTGAATATCTTTTTTTAACAGTTATAATTTTTTAGGATATCAAAAAGTACCTTGAAATTCATGGGCATAGGTAAGATTTATGCATCACCTAGAAAATGAATGATAAAAAAAATTTATTTAAAAAAACTTTTTAATTTTTTGAAAAACTCTTTGTAATTTTGTTAAGATTTGAATCTGAAACAGATACTGAAGTTGTAGCAAAGTTAGCTGCTCACATTTATTCTCAAAATAAGGTAATGTTGATATTTCTTGTATTTTTAGGCATGGAGGGGGGGGGGGACATTTGGCTGTTTATTACACTAGTTCCCAAAGTCTTCTAATGACTTTTTCTTATTCCTTGACTTCCCATTCTTTGGGACTTTTATTGAATTTTGATTGGTTGGTTCATTTAGTTGCTTGTCAAAACATTTCAACCACTAATGGTAATCTAAATAATTATGTGTATCATCATTGGGATTGTACATCAATTTATCGGCCATTGTCTTATCCCTTAAGATCTCTGATTTTTGTTTTCAAATTTACTTTTTTCTTTTGAAAAAGGGTACTTGAACTCCACATTATAGCACAAAAAATAGATCAAATGCTTTGATGACATCAAGGTGATTAAAATTTCTATTTTCTGATTTAGGAGCTGACTTTTAGACAAGTTGTAGAGTTAACCTGTCAACAGTTAGAGGGCGCCTTTGCTTTGGTGTTTAAGTCTAGGTGAATATCTATATCTCTTGTGACTTGTCAGCCGTTGTCACATCACAAAAAAAAACAATGGCATCAATGGTTAAAACTACATCTATAGAGCATTTCAATTTTCTACCATATAGTTTTTAAAATATCAAGTCTTGAAAATCGTATTTTTGTGATATGTGCAATTTGTATAGCTGGATTATTTTTTACAAAACCAGCATGACGACTTATTTTGTGATGTCTTATATACAGCATGACCCTCGAAAAAGTATTTTTAAGCATCTGCAGCCCATATTTCTCAATGAATTATTAAAAAATGTATATGTCCTTGTTCTCTGTAGATTTCCACATAATTAGATATAAAGATATTTTTTTTACATCAATTAACAGCTGAGATTTTTAGAGCCAAAGTTTTGAAAAAGTGGCTGAGGAAAAAGTAACTTTTCCAGAAATTTTTTTTTTAAAGTGAAATGATGTGTTTTCCTCATAATTTCAATACTTTTTATAAAACTTATATAAAGATGTTTCCAAGAAATTTATTTCATGCTGAAAGCACTTTTTTCACTTGCTCACAGCTACAAACTTTTATTAAACATTTAACAATTTAAATGATTTTTATGTGTCTTAGATTAATTTGATGAGTAGGCGTGAATTTATTTGTAAAGGTGGCGCTAATCCTTCCGGTAATGAGCATAAATTGGGGAGGGGTTTATTTAAGGTCATATTAATAAGGGGGAGATATATTATAAGATTTGAGGGAAAATGGTTATAAGAAAAATGTTTTCTGTAAAATGTGAAAAGTAGTTTTTTATATGTAAAAGTAACGTTTTTTAATGCAATAAAAAATGTATCAATTGTAAACTTGCTCTTCTTTCTTATTTGTTTTTTAACTGGTTGATAAAAAGTAATATACTAATAAAAAACTAAGAAATATTTAGCAATATCCAGTTTCTCAAGCACTTTTTCCAAACTTTGGCTTTAAAAATCTCGGCTGTTAATTGATGTAAAAAAAATATTTTGATATCCTTTGATGTAGAAAATTATAGAGAACAAGTACATATGAATCTTTTAATATTTTATTGTGAAATATAGGCTGCAGATGCTTAAAAATACTTTTTCGAGGGTCATGCTGTATGTTTGTTGGTATAATTGTAACTTATGCTTGAAATCATTTTTCTGAAATGCATTTCATGCAACTATCCCTTTGCTTGCACGATTATAGTCTGGATATTACAACTGTGCTTAGAATTAGTTTGGACTGTTAATATCCAAAATAACGTAGCAGAAGAAGTTACAGTTTTTAACATCCTTAGTATGGCCCAGTGTGACCAATACTTGAAGACCACATCTACCGCTCCTTGAGTTAAGGCCTTGTGTTATTTTGTCTTTATATTTTTTTCTATTGCTAGGTTTTTATTACTTTTGTTTTACTTGTTTAAATTTCAGGTATTTTCCCGGAGAGTGTGTGGCTTCAAGGTGAAACATTCCAACAAAAAACTATTTGCTTTTAATAGAGATGCTTCTTTACAACTAGATTTGTCCGTCCATCCTTTCATACTAATAGGGAAATGAAATTTAATTGCCTCCTCTACCCCATAAGGCTGAAGTTGAAGTTGTCTCCAACCAGAATGCATCCATTTTGTAAGTAGCATTTCATTGATGCTATTGGGCATATATAATTTCTCTGGTGGAAAAAAGATACCATCCGTTTGTCTATATCCATAACAAAAGTTTTAAAACATAATTACTTTATTCTGATTTTATTCTACCCTATGGGTCTGAAAGTAAGAATGCAACACTATAGATTATGAATTCAAATAGGTTCCTTTTTAACAAAGACATTATAGAATTATTAAAAGACTAAACTAAATTGGAATGTTACTTTTCCTTAACTTAATTTATCGACGTAATAACGTACTGAATTTATACTTCAGACTCTAATTATAGGAAAACTATGAAAAATATTCAAATAATACAAAATTCCAAATTTTTTATTGACTCTTAATTTATTAACATTTGAAATGTCCATTTTCCTTGAAATATTATTTTAACTTTTACAGGAGGGGATCTCCATTGCTTGTAGGAATCAAAACAAAGCTTCGCCTGGCGGTTAATCATGTCCCTGTTTTCTACAGCAAGGTAATTCTTATATAAAAGTAAAAGGATGTCTGTTTGTGAAGGTTTTCATAAGTCCAAGGTTTAGGTATTGTTAGGGAAGGATACCACTACTCACTAACCCCAAGAAAAATCGCTACAGAAAAAAATTATCCTTGATATAAAAGTTGATCTACAAGTGCACAAGATGTCTCTCAATTGCTTAATTGGAACAGCTTTTTTTCACCCAAAATATAGACAACTTTCTTTGCAAAGACAGAAATTTGAACTTTTTTCTATTGAAGAATAAGTTTGATGTAACCTTGATTTAAACCTATGTCTATTATTTGTGCTTTGCTTTGTAATTGACTATTGATATAATTTATAATATATATCAGGATACCAAAAGTCGGAGAGGTATGGAACAAAATACACTCAGGAGAGAGACAAGGTAAATAAGAAGTTGACAATAGTTATTTCTCGCATCGTATTATAAACGGCTTTCCGCGGATATAGAAAGTACAATTATAAGATTAAAACCAGATTTTTAGCCCCGAGGTGCCAAAGGCACGGGCTAAAAAAACTGGTTTTAATTTTATGATTAGATTTTATTTATCCATATTACAAACATACTTAGTTGATTAAATAGGTTACGAATAAAATAACAATTTCATGGATTAAGGTAGTATGTGTTTTATATTCTATGTCAATTTTTTTTATCAAAATAAAATCCAAGTATTGAGGTACACATTTGGAATATTGTCCAGATGATCTAATGTTGGAATTTATTAAAAAAAAATTCAAATAATGCAATTGAAAACTCACTCAACGATTACATTCCACATTTTTTTTACTTTTTCTTTGGAAGACATTGTAGGTTCATATTATTGATTACCACTAAAAACTCATTAACAAATACCAAAATCCAATTAAGTATGCAAATATTTTACAACACTATTGATAAAAGTTATTAAAAAAAAATTGTATAACAAAAGCAGGGGGTTTTATGATTAAAGTTTTTATTATTTCTTTACATCTTTACATATATTTTCATTGTTTTGTTTTCTTTTTGATCTCTCAAAATGTTAAATTACATGAATTTCATTGATATATTTATACATTATATATGTAACCCTTAACACCTATTTGGTTTTTTTTCAGTAGTTGCACTAAAACTATAGCTGTGGATGATTAGATATTAATAAGAATGAATTTAACATCTTTGTTGAAAACATTATTTCAAATTTTTGTAACAGGAATATTTCTTTATCAGATGCAAAATTCCATCAGGAAATACTTTGAAGGGCCCATAGTTCAGATGATATCAACACTGCAGCTTGATGAGATTAAAACTCCTGAGATATATATTTGCCAGTGGAAACAATTCAACTACGCCTTAGGCAAGGAATATGGTTATGGTAACATTCTAGATTTCACTGTTGGAAAGGTGACAAATTCTGATAATGCTTCATGGAATGGCAAAAATGGCGACACAACTTTTGATGAACTGAAGCAGATACTATTTACTAAAGACAATGCAGATATAGAAGTGTTTACGAGTAACATCAAAACAGGTTTATGGAAAGCTGAAGATCATGACATAGTCTACATTGCTCCCCATGGTTATTGTACAAAACTTAGAAAGGTATCAAGTGGAGTAGGAACAACAACAACAACTAAAGAATCTAGTTTGTTTCTGGTTGATCCATTTTGGTCAAACCCATTACAGTTGATGGGACACAAAAATAAGATAATTGAGTTTGGAAAAAGATCAAATACTTCGTTTGATAGTTTGACTTTTGATGTTAGAATGAGCTTACATGATTCAAGGTTGAAAGATGGACAGACCTGTACAGATTATGAGAACCTTGGAACAAGCTATGGACAATGCACTGAGAACATACTAAATCAGTTCATGCTGAAATGGCTTGGATGTGTTTTGCCATGGACAACAAAGAGTTCTCATGCTTTATGCAGCATGTTACATAGAAATGAGTCACTTTCACAAGCACTAGCAGATATTGGACAATTCATTCTGGGTGCAGAAACTAGAGATCTTCAACCTTGCAAGCCACCATGCCAAACATTGCAATTTAGAACCAAAAGAGTTGATCACTATGAACAGGAAAATACTTCAATGCTCTCATTCAATCTCTTAGATGAAGTTATTGTCGAAACTGACACTTATGCTTATGACATGTTTAGCCTTGTAGTTGATCTTGGTTCTGCTCTTGGTCTTTGGCTGGGCCTCTCTGCTGTCAGTATTTTTGCCTCCATCACTGACTTCATTAGTGCTACTCACAGAACCTACAATCATTGAATGATTGTTATTTCTTAAACAATTTTTTTTCTGTGAAGTCTGAATGAAGGCATTTCTTACTCCTGGATTATTGTTTTAAAAATCTTATAATTATATTGAATGTTATCTGCTTTTATATGTTCCACAATTATCATAAATATTTTGTATTTTCTAAATAGCTGGAATATTATAATATATATTTTATATTAAAGATCTAATTGTAATTTATTGATTGCAAAGAATTTTGTAATTGAGCATTAATGAAAAATAAATACTTTCACACAAATTGTTTGTTTTATAACATACTAGTTTTTAATGCACAGAATATACTTAGTTAATTGTATTATAAGTTAGAATATTAAAAATTCCATTGAACAAATACCAATTTGATAAATTAATCAAGCATGCAAACATTGATTTATTATATTTCTATTAAAGGTGTCTTTACTTTTTACTTATAAAATTTGACAAATTTATCAGAAAAAGCTTAATCTTGTTTAATGATTGAAATTGTTAAGTTTCAGAATGACACCTTTTTTATCTATTGATCTTATTAAACTTTATTTTAAATAAAGATTGTATAGTGTTCAACTGTCTGTTGAAATATTTATAGCAGCTGCATCTGAAATTAATCTACGCAACTTCTGTGCAGATTTTGTCTCTTGTTAAGAACTTGGGCAGGTGACCTGCTTCTTAAGTGTGACTGCAGCTGGTAGTCCTTGTTACTTTAAATCATTATTTTTTTAGTTGCGTTTCATTTATAACATGTTCAAAATAATTAGTATTATTAAAACCTTATTTATTTAACAGGGTTGTTCTATAACTATAATATTAAATTTCATTTTTTAATAAAAAGTCCTAAAATTGGAAATTACTACGTACCTAGATTTTTTTTAAAAATATATTTTTTGTTTAATATTTAACCTTGAAATTTTTCATGGCAGTTTCAGCAGTTATTACAAGACTGTGTGGCTGTAATTGATATATGTTTGAAAAAATATGAAGATTCTGACACTGTTAAAAACTTTATTTCAAGTGCTTGCATTTGGGATTTTTATTTATCAGATGCAAAACTCCATCAGGAAATACTTTGAAGGGCCCATAGTTCAGATAACATCAATAGCTAAACTTTATGAGATCAAAAATCCAGAGATTTATGTTTGTCAGTGGAAGCAATTCAATTATTCTTTATCCCCAGAGTTTGGTTATGAGGACATCACCGCTCTTGTAACTGGAGAACTTATGGATTCCAATTATACCTCATGGATTGGTAAAAATGGAGACAAGACATTTGATGAACTGAAAAAGATACTATTTACTTATGACAACTCAAATTACAAATCTGAATATGAAAATATTAAAAAAGGCATAATTAAAACTGAAGAGCATGACATAGTCTATATTGCTCCCCAGGGTTTTTGCATGAAACTGAGGAAAGTAGAAAGTGGCGTAGGATTTACAGCTACTTCAAGAGAATCTAGTTTGTTTCTTGTAGATCCCTTTTGGTCAGACACATTAAGGTTAATGGGACATAAAAATGTGGTTATTGATTTTGGAGAACAAGTGAATGGTATGTATGAGGGCCTTACTTATGATGTTAAAGTAACCTTGCATGATTCAAGTATAAATGATGGTAAGACTTGTACAGACTATGAAAACCAAGGTTCTAGCTATGGACGAACAGCTGAAAGCATTCTTCAACAGTTCATGCTCAAATGGTTTGGATGTGTGTTACCCTGGATTCAAAATAGTACACATAAAGTATGTGATAAGTTGGTAAAAAATGATTCACTATCACAAATACAGAAAGATATTGGGAGATTTCTTTTGAACAGTGAAACTTTAAATCTAGAACTGCCCAAGCCACCCTGTTATAAAATGAAATTTTATACCAAAAGGGTTGACCATTGGAGAAGAAATGGAGCTACTAAACTTTATTTCAACATCATAGATGAAGTAACTGTCATCACTGATACATATGCATATGATATGTTTAGTCTTGTAGTTGATCTTGGATCTGCTCTTGGACTATGGCTTGGCCTTTCTGCTGTCAGTATTTTTGGATCAACAATAGATTTCATTGGTAACACCCAGCTTTGCTCTAAAAGCAAAACAGTTCTAAAAATGGCCTGGGGGTCAAATCAGACAAAGAAATAAAGTCTACTGTATTTTAGTGTTCTAAGCTGAGAAATATTTATGTATCATTGTCAAATAGCTGGAATATTTTTATTAATTCTTAACTTGATGTACTTTAATTTTAAATGTTTTAATAAATCTAAAGGGATAGTTTCACGAAGTGCATTTAAAAAAAAATAGTGAACTGTAAGTTTTTTCTATTTAAAATAACGTAGTAGTGCATAATATAAAGTTATTGATTAAAATTAAAAGATTTGACCAGGGATTTTCCTTAAAAAATGAGTTTTTCATTTTTATTTTCAACTTCGTTGCATGTTACATATGGCAAAAACTTTTTTGTCATAATTACAACTTTAGATAGCATTTGCTAGTTAATAGAACTTCAAACTTTTTATACAACGAAATACACATAACAACAAAGAATGACCAATAAAATATTTAGTATAGTACTTAGAGTAGTGATCTTTTTATATGTCTTAGTAGAATATATAAGGCATTGGATAGATATGGTTGTGATAAAGAATTTTAACATTGACCAGACCGAACTTTTTTTATTTGACAATATCTAAAAAAGTTAGTGATTTGCCACATAAATTACACTAGAATGGTCTATTTTATATAGGTATATATATATATATATATGTTGTATGGTTAGTTGGTATTTCCGCGTGAGATAATGTGTATATTGTAAACCGGACGGTTTTCTTTGTTTTTTTAAAAAGAATCTATAGAAAACCTGTCTTATAATGAACCGGACGTTATTTTTTATGTTTTTTAAGTAACTTGTCCCAAGGGGAACCCCTGTTCAATTTTTTTATAATTCTTGTGAAATATGTGGAAAAAGATTCTCTTATATTGGTGTTTTGGATATACATATTTGGAAAAAAATAGACCATTCTCATGTAATTTATGTGGCAAATCTCTTTAACTTTTTTAGATATTGTCAAATAAAAAAAGTTTGGTCTGGTCAATGTTAAAAATTCTTTAACACATAATAATATCTATCCAATGCCTAATATATTCTACTAAGACTTATAAAAGTTCACTACTCTAAGTACCTTAACTCTTTAAATACACTTCGTAGAACTATCCCTTTGCTTGAAGACCTGTCTTTATCTGTAAAAATTTAGACTTTAATTTAAACTAAGTTTAAACATAAATATGATGCTTTACCATTACTATCCCAATTATAGAGAAAGGATTATAATATTAATTTAGCACTGAATTTACACCACTTGGAGAGGACCACTCTACAGAATATTTCTTCTCATCAGATGCCAGTGCTGTTGTTGAACATACAAACAGGTGACTAATTTCTAAAAGTCTTGATTGATCAAGAATAGTTATTGCTCGCATCGTGTTATAAACAGCTTTCCGGGATTTTAATCTTATGATTGTACATTTTATATTCATAGAAAACTGGTCATAATACGATGCTAGACATGGTTTATTATATGGATGAGAACCGTTTATAATCCACCGGATATTAATCGTTTTCGAATGAATACAAGAAAGACCTAATTTTGATCTATCTTTTAATATATTCTTCTATAAAATGTTGCAGTAGAACCAACAATTTTTTTCTGTGACTAAATTAACCCTTCACGGTTGGACCCTCAGATGTCAAAACTTTATTTTAGTGTTTGGCCAAAATGACTTTGCAATTGTATCTGTAAGTACGTCTAATAACACCCTTTGCTATTTTTTAAATCCTAGAAAATTTTTTTTGCAAGAAAATTGCATAAATTTGCAACCTTTTTTAGAACCACTACATAACTCGAGTTTTAAAACTTTTTATATAAAATCCTTTTTACAAAAAATATCAATAATTACTTAAAATTAAACCTGAAAGAAAAAAAATCTCATTACACGTGTTAATTTGCATGTTTTAGGTCTTTTTTTGAGGAAAGTATAACTTCCACATTTTTGACAATAATTATATTTTTTTAACATTTCAAAGTAAAATATAATAAAACTTAAACGATTTTTCTTGAATTATCAGTTGAAAATTTCATCAAACATGCAATTTAAGTGATGAAAATTTAATAAAATCATTTTTTGAATGTTTAGAATTACCAATTTTCTACATTTAAAACAAAATGTTAACAAAATTTAAAAACATTTTAACATATAACTTCAAAAATCAATAACATTTTATAAAAAGATGTTTCAAAAAATAAATCATTAAAAGGTATTAAAATGCATTTCAAATTACTTAAAATTAAAACGAGAACATCTTTTTACACTGTATTCTGTGGAATAGAGTTTAAATGACATGATTAGTAAATGAAATATTTCCTAAACTCATTAAGCCTTTTTGTGACTATATTAAAAATAATTTATTTTGTTTCATATTGTTTTTTTATTCAAATATTTGACAAAATTTTCCCTACGTCAATAAAATAAAGTCAGTTTTTTACTGTTTCCAGGTTTTTCTTTATAATTATAACAATTAAATATAATATAAATCTTCATTATCTTTTATTTGAATTATCATACACATTAAAATGTAAAGTATAAGCTAGAATAGCACTTTTTTTAACGAATATTTTAATGACATTATATCAAAATAATTCCTCTTAAATATCACACAACATATGATTGGGAAGTATAGCCATTTCTTGGAGGTATAATATTTACAAAAATACCATTAATTCTGTTTTTATCAGAAGTTAAAAAAATTGAACAATTCTAAAACAATGGTTGGCTGTCTAGATATTGAGTACACTAAGACTACGGCTCTGTTCTATTGAAATAACGTTGCAAAAAGAGGGGTTCTGAAAGTAATCTACCTAATTATTTTTAAAGAACCAACAAGTACTCTCAGTATCTTTTTTCTTGTAATCTAGCAGACAATCAAATCATAACACAATTTTCATGATAAAATATTCAGGTTTCTACTTCACATTTTAAAAAATATACTGATCAATAAAATGTTCAAAATTTTACTTTGTACTAATTGAAAAAATATGTTGTAATTCTTATTTTAAGGTTACATTTTTATCCCTGACAAAATCATAGACGACTTTTAAAGGCATCTTATCTAAACTTTTTTAAGAAAAACTTAAAAACGTTAATTAAGTATTAAAACTATTTTCTTCGATTTTTCTGAAGTTATTATCGCATTCTATGGGTTTTTTATTATCATTTACTTATATCGAAAGTGCCAAACATTGTACCCTAACTTATTCATTTAATAAAAAACCAAGCGTGCCTTGGCAAACTGATCTGCTAAAAGTAAGTTTATTTACATAATGAAATAGTATTTTTGTTTCTGTTTTAGAGTCATTTACCTGGAAGATGATGATGTGGCAGCCATCCACAATGGAAACCTATCAATACACAGGTAAAATAAGATGGTAATGACAGGTGTCCAAAGTTTTCATCTTCTTGCTGATGAAACACAAAAGTAGATCTGTTTTTGTATATAACATCTTTGTTTGATAGAATTAGTAGAAGCATGGATATAGAGTCCCCAGACTGGAGGGAAATATCAACAACTAAACTTGAAATTCAACAGATTATGAAGGTTTGATTTATTAGAATAAATTAAGGTCTCTATAACAGAAAAGTGGTCTTCCTTATCCTTAAGAGATTTATATAAAGTTTTATTTTATTTTTTAATTCTGTTTTGATTATTTTCTTGACTTGAACAATTTGAATGTATTTTTCGAGTTTATCTAACTTTATATATTTTGAATTAATTTTGTTTTGATATTTTAGGGAGAGTATTCCAGTTTTATGTTGAAAGAGATTTTTGAGCAGCCAGAATCTGTTGTTAATACAATGAGAGGAAGGGTAAACTTCAAGAATGAGACTGTTGTTCTTGGTGGTATTAAGGTAAAAACATATTTTGGAAAGACATTTAGCAATAGTTTTACTAACTACATACATGTAGGAAATGGGATTTTATTTTATCTTTATTTTTCAGGACTTTATACCTGATATCAGAAGATGTAGAAGAATGCTTCTAATAGGTATTGTTCTCATTTTAAGACTTAAGAACATTGGTTTATATTGTTTCATGCTTCCTGTTGAAACTAAAATACTTTTAAATAGGTTGTGGAACTTCTTACCATACAGCTTTAGCTACAAGGCAACTATTAGAAGAGTTGACTGAACTTCCTGTTATGGTGGATTTAGCTTCAGATTTTCTTGACAGGTATTAGATATTATTGAAATTATTAGTTTGTAAATATTTTTTATTAAAGATCAATTAATTAATTAACTTGGAGATTTTTAGTTTATTAAATATATATATTATGTATAATCATATCAAATCTTTACTCATGACATAGGAAAACTTTTTTTGACTGACATAACTCATAAATTATTGAAATATCCTATTAGGTTTCAAACAGTTTATGTTTTATCAATTCAAAATTTGTTATTCTACTTATTTTAACAGTGAAGGTTGACAGGGAGGAAGGGAAAATTGGACTGTTAATTTCACTACTAGTACAAAAAGATTTATAGTCACGTTTTCCCATTAATTAGCTTAAAACTTTGGGTAAATATTTTCATTGGTTTATTAACTAGTTGTGTCTGAACATTTCTAACAATAATTTTAATCTACAGATGGGGTATTTTCTTTAACATCAACGGGGATGTATTTCAATTTATCATCCATTGTCTTAAACTGCTTTGATGGACGGACCATTGATATAGAGTAAATATAATATATGTTATATATGCTATAAATAATAGATCATCTTCTTTTAGGAAAACTCCAATCTTTCGAGATGATGTGTGTTTCTTTATATCTCAATCTGGAGAAACTGCTGATACTTTGGCTGCACTCAGGTGGGCAGTAAGGATACCTGGATGTATCTGGATAGATTAGCAGATAGAGAGTGATGGATAAATCAGATTCAAAATGTGGATGAGAGCAATAGTTGGACAATGACATCTTGATAAAGAGAGGGGTAGGTTTCTGGTAGAATCCGTAAAGGTGTGTGTTTTAAGGCTTATAAATAGTAGTACAACGATAATATTCACTAAATATGTGTATTTCTTATTGAAAAGAACTATAGACAAAAACAATTTTTAAAAAGTTAACATAAATTTTTATCATTCTACAACTGTTTTTTACTTATAACACATAACCTTCACGGATTTTACCAGAAACCTACCCCTCTATTTATAAATAAACAGGCTAAAAATATTGGATATAATGATATATTCAATAGAAAATTAGCGCGCTATTAAAGATTAAATATTGACGGACAGGTTAATGATTACAGTTGTAGATGGTAATAAGAATGTTATTCTTGTCTTTAAATATTATTTCTTTTAAGATACTGTAAGAGCAAAGGAAGTTTGAATCTTGGAATCACAAATACGGTATTTTTTTATTTAAAAAAAAATCCTAAATCACTTGCCTTTCTAACTTATTAAATTTAGAATTTATTTAAATTATCATGTGACTTGAATGGCCAATACTTTTATTAATTCTTGTAAAAGATTTTAAAACAAATGATTTTATTTTTTCTAAACAAAGAATTGATATTTATTTTGTAAAGGTTGGAAGTTCCATATCTCGTGAAACAGATTGTGGTGTGCATATTAATGCTGGACCTGAAATAGGTGTTGCCAGCACTAAAGGTTACACCTCCCAGGTAAAAGAATATGTACAGTTCAAGCCAAAACTTAATAGTTGAATTAAAGTTCATAAATGGGGGCAAGTTATTAGAGTGGGTCAGAAATTTATGTGGTTGGTTTTGGGTCATCTATAATGCAAAGTAGAACGATGTCTGTCCGTCCGTCTGTCCCTTAAGATCTTGGTAACCGCTGAACCGATCGGATTCTACTCTTCAGGGTATATACCTATTGGTCCTGTGGTGGTTTTAAGCTATTTTCTTGGGTGGTGGGACACCTCTAACCCCCCTAAAAAAACAAAAAATTCCCCCCCCCATGTTTTTTCTTTTTTTTGAATTTGATACTGGGGCAGCTGCAATTTTTTTCCCCGAAAATTTTAAAATTGATATGGCAGCTTCATTTTTTAAAATTTTTTTTAATTACCTCTTGAACAAAGCCCCTAGAGGCTAGGGGCGAAGCCGCTAGTGATTCAAAAAGGGTTAGTTGTTGTCTTATGATGGCTTAAATGAGAGATATCCTAGTGTAGCATGTTCTTGTCTGAAAATCCTTATTTTGCATAATATTGTTTTATTTTATGAGTTGAGACTGCTAATACAAATAATGGCATTGAAATAAGTCCGAATCAAAAAAAAATTATATAATTTTAAACAAATAAAATGATTAATTAACCAATTTACCTTGTTCAAAAAATTACATTTATCAATGTTTCATAATTTTAAATTTACAGTTCCATATTTATTATATGTTTAACTTTGGTATTTCTTTATTAAAATGTACTAGCGGCTTCGCCCCTAGCCTCTAGGGGCTTTGCCCCAAGAGGTTTAATAAAACCAATTTATTGTATTTTAGGTTTAAAAGAAAAATTAAATTTTTCTTTTTTTTGAGGGGTATTTTTCATTTTTTGGTGGGGTTGGGGGTGTCCCACCTCCCAAAAAGATAGCTTAAAACCATCACAGGACCAGTAGGTATAATCCCTGAAAAGTAGAGCCAAATCGGTTCAGCGGTTACTGAGATCTTAAGCTTCAGACGGACAGACAGACGGACAGACAGACATCGTTCTACTTTGTATTATAGATTGACTGAATAAGTATGGTCATTGGAAGGGTATACCCCCCACCTCAGAAAATTTACAAATCACACCGACAAATTTAGAAATTTTGATTAGGGGGGGGGGGAACAATGAATTTTGTAAAATTTCAAGATGAATAAAAAACAAAATGATGTGCACGTCCTTGTTTGATTGCTTTGATTTTGTAAAAATTTAGGTTGTGAGTTTGGTTATGTTTGCGTTGATTATGAGCGAGGACAGACTTTCCTTACAACCGAGAAGGTAATAAAACTATTTTTTTTTTCAATTATTGTAGCTACTCTATAACTATGGATTCCCGTACGTTAAAAAGACAATTACGCTGCTTATTTAGAGTCTCGATATAGCACCTTCAACGCACGCTATAGTCATTCAGAGTTGAGGTCATTCCGTCTGTAACTGATAGCTCTTAGCTTATACGTCTGATTTCTAGGTTAGCAAGGTAGGTACATAATATTGCTTATAGACGAAGCAACATTAAAAACAAGTCCTAAAAAATATGCATATCCTCAATAGAGAAAAATTTACATACGTTTATACTTTTGAATTAATATTTTGCTAATTAAGCTCTGACACTCTACACGTTTTCGTTTGCTTGGCTTCTATAGATGTTGTCACTCTTGTTTTTAAAATATTATTTGATTATTTAGAAGCGAAATAATTTCTGGACTGGAGAATCTTTCTGAGCACATCAAACAAGTTCTTCAACAAGATACAATTGTAAGATGTTTTTAATTTACATCACTTTGATCACATCAATGCATTTTATAATTTGAACATAAGGAAATTTGTATCATTCAATTATTTAATATTCAATCTTAAGGGCACATTTTTCTTGAAGTGTAAATGGAAAACAAAATTTTAAACAACTTTGCTTTTATTAAGTTCTTCATAAAACCACTCCTGAATGGAGTTAATTAATAAATTTTAAATAAAAATAATAAAAATTGAACTTGAAATTTTCAAATATAATTTTCTCAAAAAACCCTCGTTAGAATATTTTGAAAATTTTAGGATTTAATCTTGATATAAATGTCTAAAACTTTTGTTTTCTTCTTATAGGGCAGACATTTTTTGTTTTCCATTTTCACTTCAAGACAAATGTGAGGGATAATTCAAATAAAGAATGGACATTGTTTTATTGGCCATCAAAGAGCATGCTTTCAGATTTCTAAGTTGGCTGAAGAACTATTTCAAAAGAGGTCGCTTTTAGTTATGGGCAGGTAATACTTTTATTCTTGAATTTCTTACTTAAAATGTACTTAGAATTAAACCTACTGACTAAGAGATATAAGTTTTCCGGAATTTTAATGTAGGGAGTAGATTTGAAAACTGCATCAAATTTTAAGGATTTTTTTTATAAAATTCGTTTTTTGTAAAATTCTTTATCTAAAAGCGAAAATACATTTTAAGTTAATTAATTTTGACCAATAGGATAGGTGGATTTTAAACTACCTGCGCTCTAATTGGTTGAATGATGTACGACATCCAATCAGAGCGCAGATTTTTTAAATCCACCAATCACAGATGCCAAAATTAATTAACTTAATTTGTATTTCCGCTTTTAGATAAAGAATTATACAAAAAACGAATTTTTAAAAATATCCTTAAAATTTGATGCAGATTTCAAATCTACTCCCTACATTACAATTCCGGAAAACTTATATCTCTTACTACTGACATCAATGGGGAAATTGTAATAGCTCGGGTATATTAGTTTATTAACATTACCATGCACTGCACATTTAAGACTGTAAGAAAAACGGCGTGCAATAAAATATCAATTATAACAAATTAATTACTTTCAGGGGATATGGCTACGCCACCTGTCTTGAAGGGGCTTTGAAAATCAAAGAGTTGACCTACATGCACAGCGAAGGTATAATAGTTTTAATTTGAATTAATTCTCTAAATATTTAAGTCAATCAGATAACACACTTATGTTTGTTAATTTACTGGCTCTTGGACTTTCACCAACAACGTATTTAAATCACATTGAGAGTCATTAATCTAAACATATTACAATTGTCTTATCGACTTTAAAGTTTAACAGCTATGTAAAATTCAGAAAGCGCATCACCTCTACAATTATTACCAGTAAGTCCTTTTGTCTATTTCTAACCTGATTAGAAAGAATCTAGTATTGAAGCTATTCTGGGAGAGATCTATACTTTTTGTTGATTCTTATAAATAAACGTTGAATATTAAATGCACTGATAATTTGTTATTCTATATTTTGTGATGTTTTCTGATCGTCCGATGTGTTGAGCTTTCATGGGGGCTGCCATCTTCGTTATCAAAATAGTCTTGAACTTGACTTTAGGTATCTTGGCTGGAGAACTAAAGCACGGACCTTTGGCTCTGGTTGATGAAATGCTACCCATCATATCTATCATCACGAGGTTATATAATTTTCTTTTTGCAACGAAACTTTTTCATAACTCACCTTGTCAGTCTGACTGCCCGTGTAAATTATGGGGTATTGCAATTTTATTTATCTGATTGGTAAATGAAATTAGTTGTCAGGTTGGCTATGACCAATGAGTAGCCACCCTATAACTCACTTTGTGCGTCCTTTGTTTTCTTAATGAGGCAATTTACAATTTTCTTCAAATTTTCTGGATAAATCTGGATTTCATGGCCTTTCAGCGAAAACTCTTAAATTGAATTAATTTCCCATTGTCCCCTCTCTTTCTCCCTGAATTATTTGGCAATTCTGACCATCTAGATCTGCTATACTCTTTTTAATTATTGTAAATGTTAAAACTACTTTAGGAGTCCTGTGTATGACAAATGTATGAATGCTATTCTGCAAGTAACAGCAAGGTAATTTTCTTTCCAATATGGCTTTGAAACCGATTAATATCCGCTAGATTAGAACCAGTTTTGGGTCATGCGGAAAAATCATATAACGTATTATATTACTTTCATATAAAAAGATATAGATCACCAAATCAATACCAGTTTAGTTGGCCCGGGCCTTCGTCCTCTCGGGTCAACTAATCTGAATATGATCTTGTAATTTTTCATTTTATTATCCGCGGAAAGATGTCTTTAAATAACTATTCTAATTATCATTAGCTTTTTATTTATATTTCCCAAAACATGATTTAGTCTTTAAGTGTTCATTTTCTAGTTTTCAGTAATTTGAGTTTTAAAAAACATCCCTAAAAGCAAAGCTTAACAATCTACAAATTGATATAGTTTTTATTTTCTAATTAGATTCAAAGATAAGCTACTTTATATTTTTACACAAGTTTCTTTGACAATTTATATAAAATAGGGTGCCCCATGGAGTGGTTAGAGCACTATGCTCTGGTTGGAAAAATCCGAGTTCAAGTCCTCTCATAGATACTGTGCTCGGTTGACAAATGCTGTTGCAATTTGTCAGAATATAATCACGCAACCTTCCCTGAGATGCCCTTAAGTTGCAAGGGGGGAGATTTGTAGAAAGATACTTCCTATCAAGCAACTTTGATCATGCTTTACCTCGTCCACGCTCCTCATTCATATGAGAGTGACATTAATTATGGTGGCTTAATATGGAACATCTGCCAAAACTCTAGGCCAGGGTGATGTAATAACTGAGTAGCTTCCACGAGAATTGCGGGTCAGCTTGTAATGTAACATAGAATACATAGAAGCTTACTAATTTATGATTGGCCAAAGGATTCTAACTTCCAATCTCCTCGTGCATCTGAATCCTAACTTCAGAGAATCAGGGCTACAAACATTCATATACAATTTATATAATAGTTGAGCTCTAAAATTATGTATTTCAACCCTTAAAACTATCAAATCAACTATTGAGTCTAAATTGCAAATAATAAAGTATATCACTAAAACATTGATTTATATTTAGGGGAGGAAAACCAATTTTAATTTGTGAGGAAGGGGACACTTCTACTGAGGAATTGGTTCCAGGATCTACTTATATTCATGTACCTCACACAGTTGACTGCTTACAGGTATATATCTGTTATTATCTATCTTTTTATCTGTTGTCTGTCTAACTATTCAGTACATCTTAGTTTCCAGATCTACATACTTTTATTTATGTTCTTTATACAGCTGACTGTTTATCTATCTATCTATCAAGAACATATATTATCTCCCAGATCGTATTTATGTTCTTTACAGAGTTGACTATTTTTATCTGTCTATCAAGCACACCATAGCTGTCAGATCTACAAACATAATTTAAGTTTTTAACTGTTTATCTGTCTATCTGATGTTTGTCTGTCTGTCACCCAGCATATACTTTTATCGCATTATTTTAAGAAACATGTCGCATTAATACGTCCTTAATGACACAACTTTTTTATTACTATACAAATGACGTTTCATATTTTTAAAAGGACTTATTGTGTACCAAAAACACGTCGTTATCTTTAAAAAAACGTCACAAAAAATATAAATAACAATATTTTTAATTTAGTGACATTTTATCTTAAATAACGGCGCATTAAAACGTCAATTTTTTTATTCAACACGTCAAAAAAAACAAGATGGCCGCCAAACTAACAATATAATTTAATTATTATTTTATTAAATGCTGAAAATGCGGCCTTAACTCTGAAAATACGTCACTAAAAAGTATAAATAACAAAAATATTAAATGACATATTATTTTAAATAAAGACATATCAAAACGTCATTTTTTTACTGTAAAACGTCAAAAAAAACAATATGGTCGCCAAAATTGGTATTTAATGTGTATCAATAAAATATTAGATTTAATATTAAACAATTATTATATTTGATTAAATAAATATTTTTTGAATTAAATCATTAGAATTAATTAATAATTAGAAATTGATTTAAGTTAAATAACAATGGATTATTTTAATAGAAATTGCAATTAATCTAGATGCTTGAATATGAGAAATGTACACAGGAAAAAAATAAGTCCTCTCTCTTAATCAGGAAACGAGAAAATCTTTTTTATATATTTCTAAATTTCTGCCTTTTATTGCCTAACCAACCGACCAACAGACAAAATATCATGGAACAGATTGGTTAGAAGCCTCTAGGGGCACTGGTAGGAGGGGGAAAAGTTGACCTTATCCCATTTTAAATTTGAGTTTCAAAAGAGTTTTTAAAAATATTTTTTTTTTGGGGGGGGGGAGGGGGGTGTAGAATCCTCCAAAAAGATAGTTAAAAACCTTCCCAGGACCTATAAGAAGCTTCACTGTAAAGGAGAACAATATCGGTTCAGCAAGATCCTTTGGGACAGACAAAAAACGTTTACTAATTAATATAATAGGATTGATATAAAATATAACTCTTACCTTTAAAGTTATAAAACCAATTAAAATTCACTAAAGTCCCCAAAGTTGTTTAAGCTAACTTCTTACCTCAACATTGTAAAACTTATACTCATGATTTGTCGTCGATTATGATCTCCTTTCGAAATTATGCAACAAGAGAAGGAAAAATGTTTTTTAAATTCATTTAACTCATTCTCTCATCACATTTACGAACGAAGTTCTATTATTGAGTAAATCTTATTCTTCACACACACAAATTAAATTACTCATAAATTGTAATGTTTGTTTGTAGCATAATATTTATATGGGGATCAGCTGTCTTGACATAGTTCAGAATTTTTTTTTGTCTTTTAATAAGAAAAATTTAACTAAAAAAAAATAAAATAATAGATTTCTTAATTTTATTTTTATGTAGCAAACTTTTAGTTTTTAAGAAGAAAAAAATATTTAAGAATAATTATGTCAGAATTTTTTCTGAACTCTTCCTTATTTCCTAAAGTGTCTTGAAAATTATTTAATTAATCAAGATGACACATTACACAATAAGGACGTTTTAATTATGCATTATTTATTTCATTTACTGCGGCATTAAATGTATTTCTATAACATATATTAATAAATTATTTAATTAATGAAGATGACTTATTACAAAGTAAGGACGTTTTGATTCCACAATATTTATTTTATTTACTGCGGAATTAAACTGTATTTCTACAACATAAATTAATATGTGGAAAAAATACAAAATGACGCATTGAAACAACCATAATTTTTATATTTAATCAGGCATTAATTTGTAATTTCTTTTTTTTAGAAAAATAATGGCAAATAAAAAACAGTTAAGGCCATATTAATAAGTCATTTTCTTTAAATATGTCACAAAAAAGACGTATTGAAAATTAATGACATGTCAATGCAACCTTTTTAAAGAAACAAAACCACTTTAGTAGATGCTGGGCAAGCATATTTATTATTTCCAATAAATCATACATATATTATTCACTTTAAACATGCAATCAATAGTCTATCTTATGATTGTCTGTCTATCACTGCATGATAGACTCGAAATAAAGTATTACCAAACTTTACCAATAAACTGTAAACAAATATGATAAATATACAACCAAAATAACAAGTTAATGTTGAGATTCAATTCCTTCTCGTTCCTTCTTAAGCATAAAATGAATTTAAAAATTTTTAACATAAACTTTAATATCCTTATCAGGATGTTGATTTTATATGTCGTCTTTATGACAGGTGAAGATGTTATGAATATATTTCTTAAATTGTGTATATAAAAAAATATTGTACGGTAATATCAAATTAAATTAAAAATAATTTATTTTTTTTTGTTTTTTTTTGTACCAGAATCATCCCTGCAATGAAAGAAGAAAAAAATTTGTTTTGTTTTACATAGCAGACTAAATGTATTATGATAACATACAAAGTCTCTTTGTGAGTTCATATTTATAATATTGATTTTTATAAATGAATTAATGAAAAAATATTTGTTTGAAATTTGACTAAATGTCATATTGTATAATTTACTTAATTCTTAACAGTCGGGCCCCTTGCCGCATCTTTATCGGTCGGGGGTGAGGGGGTGGTGTTCGACGCCCCCTCCCCTATTATCTGAGCCACTATTAGAGCTAGAGGTATTAAAATTTCTGTGTATGTCCCCTGTTTGATAATAAATTTCCGACTATAAGTGAGTCAAAGTAAATTTTCGCTTTCTTCATCCTTTTATTTAACAACCTTTGTTTTTAGGTCCTTTTTTACTTAAATATTACTAATGGCTGCCTTTATTTTATTTTTTATTAATATTTTATTTTCTACTGAGAGCTACAATTGAATTTTCATCAGAGCATATTTAAATAAATTTGTATCTACAAATAACTTTCTTCTTTAATTATAGTTAAGTAGTTAAGTGCTGCTACTCTATAATTACAATCTTCTTTAAAAGGACTGTTAAGTTCAGTTCAGTTCAGGCGCGTCTCTCTTTTGGACTGTGGAGTCCAGAGAATACGGCCACCCTGCTCCTCCATGAATTCCTTTTTTTTGGCAAGTGCTTCAGCTTCTCCCCATGTTAATTCCAAATTAAAGAGGTCCTTTTCAGTGCTCCGCCTCCAGGTCATTTTTGGTTGTCCCCGTTTACGTTTACCAGTGGTGGGGTTCCATTTTAAGCACTTTTTTGGAAACCTATTTTGTTCCATTCTAAGCACATGTCCTAGCCACCTTAGTCTTTTAAATTTCACTTCTGCTTCAATACTATTGCACCTGGTCTTAGCATACAGCTCAATGTTTGATATTTTGTTTGGCCAGAATATTTTGCAAATTTTTCTTAGGCAGCTATTGTGAAATGCATTAAGTTGATTTGTTTCAGTTTTCACAGTTCTCCAGCATTCAGCTCCATAAAGAAGAACTGATTTCACATTACTGTTGTAAAGTCTGATTTTTGTTTTCAGAGCAAGTTTCTTTGAATTCCAAACGTTGTGTAGACTGTTGAAAGCAACCCTAGCCTTATCAATCCTGGTTTTAATATCAGCTTTTGAGCCATTTTCACTGCTGATAACACTCCCCAAATAGGTGAATTTGTTGCTTTGTTTCAATTGTTCACCATTTATTGTTATAGTTTGATCAGGGTTTGTAGGTATATTCATAATTTCAGTCTTCTTGACATTAACAAAAAGCCCGACTTGTCCTGCGTATTTGACTAGTCTATCTGTCTTAGCTTGTAGATGTTTAATTGTTTCTGAAATCAGTGCCAGGTCATCAGCAAAGTCCAGATCTTCTAGGTGTCCTAGTATGCCCAGCTGGAGACCACGTTTTTTGTCCTCTGTGGTTTTCTTCATCACCCAGTCAATGACCAATATAAATAGAATAGGTGATAAAATGCATCCCTGTCTAACTCCAGTGCTTATTTTAAAGAAATCAGATGTCTTATTGTTTCCAACTGAAACACAGGCTTGGAAGTTGTCATAAAATTTAGTTATCATGATTATCATCTTTTCAGGTATACCATAACTTCTTAGTATTTTCCAGAGTGTTTGTCTGTGTATGGAGTCAAAGGCCTTAGAGAAATCAACAAAATTTACATGGAGTGGCTTGTTAAATTCAACACATTGTTCAATAACTGTCCTAAGGGTGAAAATTTGGTCAACACAGCCTCTTCCAGCACGGAATCCAGCTTGTTCTTCTCTTAGTTTATTGTCAATTTTCTCATCAATTCTGTTTAAAATAACTTTACATAGGACCTTGCTTGGGATAGAAAGCAGCATAATTCCTCTCCAATTATCACAGTTGTTCAAATCTCCCTTCTTAGGTAGTTTTATGATTATACCTTTAGACCAGTCAGTTGGTATCTTTTCTTGTCTCCAAATTTTATCAAAGAGATCAGTCAGAGTCCTAGCAGAAAGATCTATGTCTGCCTTAAGCATTTCGGCAGTTATCAAGTCAGGTCCAGGTGCTTTGTCATTCTTTAGACTATGTATAGCAGCTTTAACTTCTTGAATAGTTGGTGGTCTTGTGTCTATGTCTATGTCTATTTCATGTCCTGGTTCTGGTTCAGCAGTAATTTCAGGTTCAGGTCTGTTCAACACTTCTTCAAAATGCGATTTCCACCTTTCAGCAACTTCTTTTTCTGTAGTGAGTAATTTACCATCTTTAGCCTTGATAGTTTCACCACTCTTTTTGTTATATTTGCCACTTAATTGCTTGGTTATGTTGTATACTGTTTTCATGTTACCGAAGTCAGCTGCTCTCTGGGCCTTTTCAGCCATATTGTCAATGTAATCTCTCTTGTCTTTCCTTGTGCGCTTTTTGACTGTTAATGTTTATGATAATTCATATTAGATTTCAGCAATGTGAAGCTGCTTTGTTTAGGAGTGAGGGGGTGTTTGAGCTAATACTATTCAGAATCAAATCTTTAGTGGTGAAGCTACTCTATAATTCACTTTTTCTGTGTGTTAGTTAGTCCGTAACACTAAGGGGAAAATGTAATTTTCTTAGGTCTTATTGGAGACAGCCGAAATATTCAGTGAAGATTCTTTTGACATTTATTCTTTACAATGCCTTTTTGTCTGTCTGTTGGTCATGCTTCAAAAGACATATTACATATTCTCTCCTCTCATTTGTATTTGTTAAGAAAACTTAACATCTGCTCTCACTTTGTGCATTTGACCATTACAAGATTTTTTGTGCTTTGCTACTAATGGTTGTTGTCATAAATGTTTTATTTTGACAATGATCAAAGTATAACCCAATAAATTTTAGCATGTTAGTTTGTTCTGAAATTTTTGCAAGGGGGTACTTTCATGAATTAAAATATATCACAAATTCAGTTTGTCAAAAATATTAATAAGAAGAATGTTCATAAAAAATAATACTAAAATTTTTGTTCTGATCCCACAATATAAGTTTCAAGTTAGTGTGAAACTGCATTTTGATACTCCGTGCATCATTTTACCCACAAACCTGTCGCATAACTCTTTTTTTAATTTGAATCCCAAAAAAGCTTGGGTGTCTTTGATTTTTATCCTTATATAACAGTAACATGATGTCTATTTATCTATTTGTCTCAAAGGATCTCGCTAACTGCTAGACAGATATGGTTTTTCTTTACATTAAAGCTTTATATACATATGTCCTGGCCATGTTTATAACTATTTTGGGAAAGGGTACCTCCACAATATAAAAATTGCTCCTAACAAAAAATAACCCTCTAAAATTTTTGAAAAACTATGATCTTAAGTGTAGTTGCGACTCTCCCCCCCCCTCCCCTCCCTCCCCTTCCTATCCCCAAGTGTCCCTAGAGGATTTAAGGGTACGTAGCCGCTAGTCCTTATATGGAAATAACGGGATGTATGTATATCTGTCTCTAGCAAAGGAACTCGTTATCCGCTGAACAGATGTGGTCCTTGTTTTTTTTTGTAAAACTTAAATTAAAAAATAGAGGGGATTAAATTCTAGTGCCCATAATGATTGCTGGGGGCGTAGCGTTTTTAGCATGGCAAGCATCGTTTTAGAATTAAAAAGAAAATAAATGTTTCAGTTAATAACAACCCAACAAATAATGTCTATAGCAATTTGATCAGCTGATTGGTTTTAATACTAGATGTTTTTTTAAGTAGCGCAGCTACTCTAAATCTAGGAAATAAATCTAATTTTGCTTAGAATTTACTTTTAGGTGTTTTAAACGTTGTAAATTGAAGATTTTTTTTTGATAATTAACATTTTACAACAATACCCTCTATAAACTGTGAGGAAGTTTGATAAAATTACGTTTATTTTGCAAGCTTTTTTGAAAATACTTCATTATTTTTATAATTCTGGCAAAATAGATTTTCTGTTTAAGTAAATAACATGGCCACAAAAAGGTTTAAGCAGTTATTGAAATATTTTATTACCATTCTTGCTAATTAAATAGTCGTTAACTATGTTTAATTTGCATTTTTTTAAAAGACAAGAAAAATATTCTACTTAAATGCTACTTTTATGAAGTTATCTTAAACCTTTTCCAAAAGTTTGTTTTATAAAAATATTTTATTTTCCATTGATTTTATTGATTATATAGGTTAAAAATATCAAAAGTATTTTTTAAAGGCTATAGATTAATTTTGATTAATTCCGATTTTTAATTTTTTAAATTTTTTTCAAATCTGAAAGAATATGCCTGTCTTTTTAAAGAATAGATTATATAAAAAACTAAATTAAACATATTCAGGCTATCAAAAAGTTAAAAATATTTTTTTTTTTACTATTAAATCGCTAATTTTTAAAATCATTAGATTTTAAGCTTATTTTGCATGGAAACACACTTTTTCAGTCATTTCTTCTCAACAATGGATCTTAAATGATTATTACTGAAAACTTTTATGAAAATGTTATTAAACAAAACTCCAAATAAAGGAAATAATTGCCGTTTGCGAAAATGTGTGCAAAAAGTTGCCAATATCTCGTTAGAAGGGACTTAATGGATTTTAATTTTTACTGCTTACGACTTAGTGGACTATAAACTATTAGAAAAGTATCACTTCAAGGTGGAATTTTAAGGGTCAACTTTTTTTCTTTTAAAATTCGCAGTGCTATCTATTAAGCCAGGTATAAGGTATAATCAACAAGCGAAAAAAATCTAAAATAATATTTGGGGGGCAAATGGAGAGGTCGTCAATTTTACGATGTGTTGCCCCCCAACGACAGCTGAAAAACACGTATAGGTTTCGTGATTTTTTCCGAATTAATTTCGTTATTGGTATAAGCTGCTATTAAGCATATCTATTTTCCTACCTTTGATAGTTTACAAGTATCTATGTTTTGTATATCTATCTATCTATTTATTGAACAATTTTTATATTGTGATTATTTTTAGGGTATTCTAACAATCATACCAATGCAGATGTTAGCTTATCATATGGCTTTGCTCAAGGAATATATTTCTTTAAACTTTTAAATTTTTCATGATATTTTTATGCCTTTTTGAAAATAATAGGGCTTGAATAATGTTTTTTTTTGAGTTTTATTCATATTCAGACGATTTTAGTGGGCATTATAATTTCTATATATTAAAGGTTTGTATGTCAAGTCTTTACACGAAAGGGAAGTAATCTTTTTTTATAATTTCAAAAAGGCATCAATTTTGATGGAAGATGATTAAAGTCCCTCCTCAGATTATGACGTCATACGATATAATAGCCAATGAGTATACACTGAGATTGACCAATGGTAAAATTTATGCTGGCCTCTCATTAGTTATTTCATAATCTGTGGAGGGACTTTAATCATCTTCGTTTTGATAAAACTATTCTTGTTAACATGAAGTTTAATAATTTCGAACAACCTAGTTGTTCTCGAGATATTGATCAGCTAATTGTATAAAAGAATTGCTTCCAATGCTACCTGCATTTAATCTGCGTACTTCAAAATATGACAAAACGTTTGACCAACTAACAATCAAATTAAATCAGAAGAAATATATATTTTATTTATGTAGGGCTGTAATGTTGATTGTCCAAGGTAATTTTTATTCATTTGTTATTTTTAAAAGCGAAGCTTTTCTATAATAAGGGTCGGTACGACCGTAACGGATAGCTCTTTTCGTAAATTTAGGCATGTTAGAATTGTCCTATCGATTTCAAACTTTGCATGATGATTCCTATAGGAGTTAGGTACGAGTTAGAAGTTAAAACAACTCTATAATCGTTACCAGAAAGTCAGTACGTCCATTTTAAACATGTTGCTTTTTAACTTTCTAACAAATTTTTATGTGATGAAATACGATTTGATGGTTTTATGTTGTTATTTATTATTTAAATCTTAAGATGTTTTATACTATTTTTAACCCTAGATGCTAGGGTAAAGCTAGCAATTAATTTATTAATATAAATTGATATGATTTAAGGAACTTGGCAAAATCTGTTACTGTAGAATAAGAAGAATCCTAAAAATAACCAGTTAATTTATGATGAAATATTTATTTATATTTTCAATAAATAAGTAAATAAATAAAATAAATTATACAACAGGTTTTATTATAATTGTATCATGGGCTGATTTCATTAATAGCACTGGAAAAGGTTTAAAAATATTTTTTATTTGAAAAATATTTTATCTATGCTTTAGATAATTTATTAAGCTTAAGCTAAATATCTGTAATTCAAAGTAGAATGATGTCTGTCCGTCTGTCTGTCTGTCCGTCCGTCTGTCCCTTAAGATCTCGGTAACCACTGAACCGATTGGATTCTACTGTTCAGGGAATATACCTACTGGTCCTGTGATGGTTTTAGGCCATTTTCTTGGGGGATAGGACACCCCCCACCCCCCTCAAAAATAAAAAAATTCACATCAATTTAAAAAAAAATTTAATGTTGCAAATTATACCAACTATTTGGATGATGCAGATGATACCAACTTTTTGGTGCTGTACCACATGTACTACATTTTTTTTAATTACCTCTTGGGAGAATTGTAACCAACTTAAAAAATTATAAACTTCTTAAACAAAAAATTTCCCTGTTTGCCTATTCAAGATTGTGATTTACTCGGCTGTCACTTAAGACAGTTGATTTTTGGATCTACTACAGTTCACGGTAAAATATTGCTGGCAAGCAATATTTTTAAAAATCTATGAATTTTAAAGGCTGCTAGCTGCCAAAAGGCTGAACGTACAGATCATGCCCGCACACTGTTTTAAGCGGCATAAAAAGGCCTACAAATAATCTTCTCCCTCTACCAATTTTGAAACATACATAAATTGAAGGGGGTGGGGGTGGGATAGTTAGTTTGTTAGTGTTCACTTTGATTTTACCTTTAATTAAGTTGTACACTGAAGCCCCGCAGGGTTAGGACCCCCACAAAGTAAAGCATGAACAAAACTTTCCTTCCTCTTCTATATAAAGACAACATGGGCGATAGGATCTGTGCTTGCATGCTAGGTACTTTGAGGCGAAGCACCTCTATTTTTTGTCTTCAAGACTATATTTCAATAACAAAAAATATTAATTATATATAAAATTTGAGCATACATGTTCCGTACACTTTTTTCTTTTAGTTTAACAAGGATGACAACATCAATAAGTAGCGAAGCACAACAAAAATATGATTTCACAAACGAAAAAAGTTAATTATAAAGCATAGGCTCAGTGGTCATTCAAAAAATGATATAAGTATATGATAAATGATCACGAAACCTTTATACATAAACAAGGATGACAACATCCATAAAAGCGAAGCACTGAAACGGTAGGACAAACGGACATTAACACTTGTATATAGTGTCAGTACTGAATAATTCTAATATAACAGTATAAGAGTCGAAGCAAAATTGTAAGTAATTTTTTTGAAAAACTGCTTGATACAGGATAATGTTTATGGACATACTTACATTTTTAGGACGTGATTATAGAGTTGCTTCGCTTGTAATATTGTACTTTGTTGTCCCAGAAATCAATATACCAAAAATCAGATCAATCGGATAATTGGAACACATAAAAATTTGTTGTTAAAAAAGTACAAAAATCAACATGTTTTAAATGGACGTATGGACATTCTTGTTATGATTATAGAGTTGCTACGCTTTCTAAATCGTACCTCACTACTATAGGAATCACCATGCAAAGCTTGAAATCGATAGGACAATTCTAACATGCCTAAATTAACGAAAAAAAGCTATCCGTGTGTAGCGGACGGACCGACCTTAATTATAGAAAAGCTTCGCTTAAAAAAAAATATTTGTCATTTGTAGTATGACGTCAGACAAACCAAGTAAGTTGTATAGCAGAAAAGCACATTCATTCCATAGCGTTTAGGACGGATGGACGGACAGACAAAGTGAATAATAGAGTAGCTGTGGTAAAAAGAAAACATCATGCAAAAGAGAAAACTAAAATGTAATGATTCAATGACTTACAAAAAATCTTCAAAATTAACACTTTAGTGAATAACATGAAAGAAAAGTTTAGCAGCCGCGCTTTTTTGGCTTTGATGCGGCCAATGATAAATTTTGTGGCTAGCTGAGCTGAAACCTATAACATTGCAGCTAACAAATAAAAAGCATGTTGTGGCTGCGGCCGAAAAACTCAATTTAAGGGGCTAAAATGCACAAGAACCTGCAGTTGCGGCTGAATACAAATATAATAAGCAGCTACTTTATTATATCACAGCGGCTTCGCCCCTAGCCTCTAGTGGCCTTTTTCTAACAGGATCAAAGGTGATCTTGAAATATTATATGGAATATTTAAGAATTTTTATCAACTTTTATGAATTTTTCTCGTTTTCATTCGAATCCATTGGATAGGAACCGGTTCTCATCCATACGAAAAAACTATGTCTAGCATCGTTTTATATCCAGCTTTCTACGAATATAGAAATTTAACCGGTGCCTTTGGCACCTCGGGGCTAAAAAAACTAGTTTTAATCTCATAATTGTACTTTCTATATCCGCGGAAAGCCGTTTATAATACGATGCGAGAAATAACTATTATCAACTTTTATGAATTTTTCTCGTATTCATTCGAATCCGGTGGATAGGAACCGGTTCTCATCCATACGAAAAAACTATGTCTAGCATCGAATTATATCCAGCTTTCTACGAATATAAAAATGTACAATCATAAAATTAAAACCAGTTTTTTAGCCGGTGCGTGCCTTTGGCACCTCGGGGCTAAAATAAACTGGTTTTAATCGCATAATTGTACATTCTACATATATCCGCGGAAAGCCGTTTATAATACGATGCGAGAAATAACTATTATACCATTCTACTTTGTATTACAGATTGTATCATTATGATTTTTGTTCTCTTTTGTTTCATTGGTATTTAAAATCTATAAATCATCAAACAAAATAATTTCATTTTACAAAATTTTGACAGTAATTGTCATAATAGAGATAACCTAGAGCCATATACTGTCTAAATAGCCAATAGACAAAACAAACTACAAGACTGAAAAAGGTGCAATGTCCACCGAAATATATTTCAATAAATAACTAAGAAGTGTCAAAGACTTTTTCACTCAGTGAATTTATCATTTAATAAGATAGTTATATGCAATTCTTTGATTAAAGCTTTTGTTTGCAAAAAAATCTTTTTGCGAAACATGACGTCAGATGGACCATATTTCATGTCTATTATTGTCATTTTGAATGGCGAAGCTTGTCTTTAAAATAGACGTCTTTAATTAGAGCGTTGTAACAACATATCAGTGGCATGTTTTAGGGGGGGGGGGAGATAATACCCCCTTTCAAATTGGTAAGACCTGCCTTCCCCTAGTGTTTAGCCCAAATTGTTTCACACTCCTGCGTTAAATTAATGTGCACGTCACTTACTTTTGTTTACATAATCAATGTATACTAAGTGCTTAAAATGGATGTTGTCATCCTTGTTTATTTTACATAAAAAAAACAAAGACAAAAGAAGCTAGATCATATTTCCAAATGTGCACCTAAAAAGTAAAAAAGCCCGAATAGCATAGACTAGTCAGTATAGACGTTCAAGGGGGGGAGGGGTAATTACCCCCCCCCCCAAAAAAAAAAAAAAAAAAAAAAAAATTTGGTTTTTCAATTTTTACCCCCCAAAAATAAAAAAATACCTCTATAAAGATTACCCCCCCAAAATGAGCTTATTTTCAAAATTTTACCCCCCCCCCCTAAATAAAAAAAGCTTGGACGCCCCTGCTAGTCAGAATAGCTGCATTACAAAAAAAACAAGAATGATTAAATACATGAAAGGCTCAACAAATCAAAAACATTTATCTATAATACAAAGTAGAATGATGTCTGTTTGTCTCTCTGTTTGTCTGTCTGACTGTCCGTCCGTCCGTCCCTTAAGATCTCGGTAACCATTGAACCGATCGGATTCTACTCTACTGGTCCTGTGGTGGTTTTAGGCTATTTTCTTGGGGGGTGGGACACCCCTAACCCCCACAAAAACAAAAATCCCCCCCCCCCATTTTGGTGTTCCTTTAATAGGTATTCAACATTATATATTTAAAAGTGTAAACAAAAATTATCATTCAATAGTTACTTGAATATTGTCTTAACATTGTAGGAAACATTATTTGAAAAAAAAACAGATAAAAAAGTAATCATTTTATAGAAAAAAACGTAAAATGGATATACAGAAATTCTGATGAGTTTCTAGATTTTCTAAATTATACCTAATAGTTTCATGAATCATTATACAAAGTTTGAATTTCATAGGACCATTCTAACATAGCGAACTATTTGTTATGGGCGTATGTACGTATGGATCAAACCTAACTGTAGAAAAGCCTTGCTTTAAAAATCTGCTTAGTCAGAGCATGCCAGAGATCTCAACGATCTAAATATTCTTCGAGTTTGAGCGGCATTCAGGGGCAAAGAAAAGAGGGGGGGGGGGTGATTCAAAGACATGATATATTACTTCTATAGCTGCATATGCACACATAGCAGCGCCTTAAAATATCATGTTTTATAGGCCTGCTTTTGTTATGTGATGTACATGGGGCGAGATGGCTTTAGGAATATATTACAGCGCATTTTTAGAGAAACTTCTTTAGTAAGCGCTATATTATCTGTCCTTACACACTTAAAAACGCGGGAGAGTTAGAAATCAGCTGTTTTTCAATTTCTAGCAGACAGACAATATATATATATGTACATAAACATAGCAGTTTTAGTTTTACTTTTAGTTTTATTTGACCTGCTTTGGTTGGTTGCAAGATACACAGGCTGATAAAATGAAGATTTCTCCAAAATATTCACTATTGGTTGCATATAGTTATAGTTATATCCGGTTATAATTGCAGTTATTCATAGAATTACTTTAAAACGGTGATCTGATAGTGACTAAATATTATTTTTGTGACTTATACTTTTACTAAATGAAATTAAAATATTCAATGCTAAAATATATCTATTTTTTAAACTCATGTCATGCCATTGTTTTATATCAGAAATTGTATGTTTTTTTTAAAAATTTTGTTGGTTTGATATTTTCAAAAATTGTAATGTCTTTTTTGGTTTTTCATCGATCTGTTAAACTTTACTTTTTGAAACATTAAAAGAAAACATTTAGGTAATTTTTTTTGTAAAATTAGAAAAATCCATTTATAAGCATATATTAGGGAGCTTAAAATCCTATATATTCTTTAATGTTAAAATCACAAATTTTTGAATTAACATTTTAACCATTTAATTATATAAAATCATAAAACAAAAAATAGTACCTAAATAAAATACTTTAAAACAATTTATACAAATAAAGCCTAGAATGTTTTTGGGAACTCCACATTTAAAATTTTAATTAAAATTATCATATTATTCTATACTTTATAATAGAACTAGCTGTTGCGCCCCTTGAGGACAAGGGGAACTTGAGGGAGGGGAAAGGGAATGGTTTTCACTTTATTTTTAAAAAATAAAAAGAAACAATAAAAAAACTAAAATTAAGGTGGAGGTACCTTCCTTGGACTTAAAAAAAGCTACACTGTAAAGGAGAAACATATCAATTTTAAGTCAGCATTCAATTTGCTGTTCTTGTTCTTGCTGTTCTTCTTTGTTATTTTAATTCTACTGCTGCAGATTTAAATTTTCCTTGTTTAGTATTTTTAATTATTGCATAGCACATACGTAATTATTATTATTACGTAATAAATAAAAGCGCGAAGATCTTCTGCAGTCCGTACGCCTGTCAATCTGTCAAGGATAGCTTTGATCGTTGATTTACTCATGTTTGATTTGTCCTATATATTTCAAACTTGTTTTCATGATGTCTGTAAGATTAATAAGATACAATCCCAAAAACTTATCAATTCTATAATCACCTTCTTTAAAAAATATTTTTTTTCCTCAATTTGTTTCTTTATATTGATTCCTAGGATGAGTATGTACAATTTATACACTAAAACATATAATCAAGTCCTAGAGTTTAAGTATGTCCAATTTCCATATCGCACTTTTAAGCTTTTGACTTACTAAGTCTTGCTTGTATGGATGTTGTCATCCTTGTTTCAATGATTTTAAACAATAGGTATTAGGTATGCATGGTGCATTGCTGGTTTTTTTTCTGGTGTCATTACAATTTTAAGGATTTAAATTACATAAATTTTCTTATCAGTAGCGAAGCTACTCTATAATTAACTTTGTCTGTCAGTCTGTAAAGCTATGAGGAAAATAAGATTCACTCAGCTATGATAAAAGTTTTGTCAACAGTATGGAGGATTTATATGTTCATTGATGAAAGGGCTTCTGATTTTACACATAGTTTTAATTTTCTCTTCTGATATTGAAGATAGATTGCTGATTATTTTGTCACTTTTCCCGTTTTTTGTGCTTCGCTACTTATTGATGTTGTCATTCTTGTTTTGTTAAAATATCTCCTGCACCTTATTTTGTCGTTTTTTAAAAAAAGTGAATTAAAATCATTTTTGGTCGGATTATCTCAAATCGATCTATTAAGAAATATTTTAAGAGTACTTATCCCCCCCCCCCCCATCGACACAACTTTTTAAAATTATAATACAAAATATATTAGCTATAGTACAAAGAACTATATAAATTAAACATTGCTTTTGTAGGCACGGCCTTAAATGCATAAATACATAATGTTTAAATGCATATCTATATTGGATTTCAGTTTATAAGATGCAAATTTTCGTGTGTTAATTTTGCAATTCAAGTCATGTATTTTTTTATTATTTACTTACGGCATTTATGTAGGCTCTGTGTTTGGATTAGGATAGTGCAGAAAAGTAGCCTGAAACTATACTAAAACCCAAGGAATGTGCTCCCCTAAAATGAAGAACTAAATATGTTTAGTAGTTTTAGATATCTTAAGCTACGGACAGAAAAAAAACCTTACTACTTTATAGAGCACTAATGGTCTTTACAAACTGGTTAAAAATGCTGATTTTAGTCTGTAAACCACCCATATCTGGCAAAGTAGGTATTATGCAATTAAAAAATATTCTTAAAAGTGAGGCTTTTCTATAATTAGCATCGGTCCGTATATCCGTCCGTATGTAACGGATAGCTCTTTTCGTTAATTTAGGCATTTTAAAATTGTCCTATTGATTTCAAATTTTGCATGATGATTCCTATAGGACTTAGGTACGAGTTTGAAAGTTAGAAAGCGGAGCAACTCTATAATCGTTATCAGAAAGTCCGTACGTCCGTTTTAAACATGTTGCTTTTTAACTTTTTTAACATCAAGTTTTTATGTGATGAAATTGTTTGATTCGTCTGATTTTTGGAATACTGATTCCTAGGACAACAAAGTACATTGTTATAAGCGATGCATCTCTATAATCAAGTCCTAAAAATGTAAGTATGTCCTTAAACAATATCCTGTATTTAAGCAGTTTCTCAGCAGATTTACTTACAATTTTGTTTCGATCGACTTTTAAATATTTAAAATTATATTCTGATTATTTAGTTCTGACAAGTGCTAATGTTTGTCCTACCATTTCAGAGCTTCGCTTTTATGGATGTTGTCATCCTTGTTTATATGATTGGATTCAACGAGAATAAAGCCCTGCATTTTAAGTTGATCCTGAGCATATATTGCAAAGTATAAAGATTGTGTAAATAACATATTTTATTATTTGATAAGATAATTTAACTGCTTCTCTTTAATTGACCCTACATTTTTCAATTTATTTTTTTTGTTTTTTGGGGGCGAGTAAATTTTTTATCGGGACGATTTCACATTGGAAGTGTGAAGGTATTCTCCTCTACTTAAACACACCTTATTCGGGGATAGAGGGAGGAGGGGGGGGGGGGATTGCTATTAGAGTCTGTTAGTCGTCTTTACAAGTTTACCTGGATTTTAGACGTATTCTGTGGCCACCGAAATGCAATGGATTCGAAAGATTTTTTCCAAAAAGTTATATTTTTGTGCGGTTATTTTGAAAAATAAGGAATTTCTATAAATTTACCTTTCATAATAGTTAAGGCCTTAAAAGGGTTAACATATTGTTTATTTATAGCCTTTTTGGCGTGTCACTAATTTTAAAATAACTTTTGTGTAAACAGAATTACCTATGGATATGAGTGCCCTTGTTTTTAAACTTGTTTATATCAAGATACAAATTAAGATGACACAGTGATGGATGAATGAACTTGATAAGAAGTTTTAGATGTCAAGCTTTTCTATCTATAATACAAAGTAGAACGATGTCTGTCTGTCCGTCTGTCCGTCTGTCTGTCTGTCTGTCCCTTAAGATCTCGGTAACTACTGAACCGATCGGATTCTACTCTTCAGGGTATAATATACCTATTGGTCCTGTGGTGGTTTTAAGCTATTTTCTTGGGGGGTGGGACACCCCCAACCCCCAAAAAACAAAAAATCCCCCCCCCATTTTTTTTTTTTTTTGCTTAAGATTAGCGAGATCTTTCAGTACAGACACACAGACAAACATCCTGTTACTTTAGTATAAGGATTGTACTACTTTGTGATCAGAATAGATACAATGTATCCACTCCTTATTTCTTACTCCAAATAATCATAAGCTATCAATAACAAGAAAAATCTTTGATTAATTTACAATACCTTCATCCCCCAAAACTTTTAATAGCAAGAACTCTAATAAGGGTAGGGAGAAATAATAGTGTTTTATGGGATTACCAGCGGCTTCGCCCCAAGAGATTTTATCAAACTAATTTTTCATGTTTTAGATTTAAAAATTTTTTTGGGGGGGGATTTTTTTTTGGGGGGGGGGGTTAGGGGTGTCCCACCCCCAAGAAAACCTTCCCGGGACCTATGAGAAACTACCCTGTAAAGGAGAACCCGATCGGTTCAGCTGTTAGAGAGATCCTTTGCTACAAACATACAAACAAACAAACAGACAGATAGACATCGTTCTACTTTGTATTATAGATAGATACAATTTATCCACTTCTCATTTCTTACTCCCAAAAATCAAAGGCTATCAATAACAAGAAAAATCTTTAATTAATTTACAACACCTTCATCCCCCCAAACTTTTCATAGCAAGAACTTTAATAAGGGTAGGGAGAAATGAGAGTGTTTTATGGGATTATAAAAAAGGTGTACACAACAAATAAAAAGAGACAGATTTTAAAGATATTTAATCAACATGCTTTTTTTTTATTTATTTACAACAATTATAGTGAATTATGTTTGTTTTTTAGATTATATTAAAAAGTTAAAGATGCAAAAAATGGACAATGAGAACCAGTCGTTATGGCTGTATCGATATTTAGTTGGTAAGCAATCTTTTTTTTCTAGTAAGGCCTCCAATCCACTTTTTAAAAGCAAAGCTTTTCTATAATTAGGGTCGGTCCGTCCGTACATACGTCCGTCCGTCCGAGATAGATAGAGATTATTCGTTAATTTAGGCATGTTAGAATTGTCCTATTGATTTCAAACTTTGCATGATGATTCCTGTAGTAGTTAGGTACGATTTAGAAAGCGTAGCAACTCTATAATCATTACTAGAATGCCCGTATGTTAATTTTAAACATGTTGATTTTTCTACTTTTTTAACAACAAATTTTTATGTGATCTAATTATCCGTTTGATCTGATTTTTGGTATATTGATTCCTGGAACAACAAAGAACAATGTTATAAGCGAAGCAACTCTATAATCAAGTCCTAAAAATGTAAGTATGTCCATAAACATTATCCTGTATCAAGCAGTTTTTCAACAAATTTACTTACAATTTTGCTTCGACTCTTATACTTTTATATTCTGATTATTCAGTTTAGACACTATACAAATGTTAATGTCAGTTTGTCCTACCATTTCAGTGCTTTGCTTTTATGAATGTTGTCATCCTTGTTCTAAAACGTTTTATATGGGCATACTTTAGGCTATAGAAAAAGTCATGGTTTCAATTCGTGACGTTTGTTTAGAAGTAATTAAAATAGGAGATTAAAGAGAACAATTATCAAAAACACAAGGTCTTTCAGTTAGGGAGGGGGGGGGGGGAGGTGTGTTAAGCGATGTCCCCCCAACAAAGTATATTTAACCCCCCCCCCCAAAAAAAAAGCTTGGACATCCTTGTGTAACTGTACTATCCATATACTCATATTTTAGGTGCAAACTTTCTGATATTTCAACCTTTACTTGGATTTTTCAAAGATGTAATAATTCTTGCGATCAAGGTAAGTTAGTTTTTTAGTGGCTTAGATAAAGAAGTCTTTCAATTGTAACTCTAAGCATAATCTATCTCTTTAAATACCAAATGCATATAAACAAAACTAATATTTCTCACTATTTTTTTTAATTAAGGTCATTTATTATATTATTGAAGAATTGATTTCCACTTTTTCTGCACCAAAGGTAAGATTTATATTTTTAGAACAGCTTTTCTTTAATTAGGTTCTGTCTGCTCTGCATATCCATTAGGATATATAAGTTGGAAAGAATTTTAATGTTATAGGGAGATTTAAAATCTGCATCAAATTTTAAGGATTTTTTTTATAAAAATTTTTTTTTGTATAATTTTTTTATTTAAAAGCGGAAATACAATTTAAGTTCATTGATTTTGACCAATAGGATAGGTGGATTGAAAACTAACTGCCCTCTAATTGGTTGAATGATGTACGGCACTTAAGCTTCTCCTATCAGAGCAAAGATAATTTTCAATCCACAATCACAGATGTCAAAATTAATTAACTTAAATTGTATTTCCGTTTTTAGATAAAGACTTATACAAAAAAAACGAATTTTATAAAAATCCTTAAATTTTTATGCAGATTTCAAATCTCCCTCTAACATTAAAATTCTTTCCAACCTATATGTCTTAATATCCGTCAGTCATAAACTCACACAGATACAAGATTAGAGCAATATAAGGGGAAGGGGTTAAATATCTTTATGTCCCCAACCTGTGCCAACTTTCAATTGGGTCAGCGAAAATCAACAAATAGTGTCGGCAATATTAACACAGCCAAGTCGCCACAAAATGGCAGAAAGCATTTTGCTAGCAGACGAAATGGGTCCCCAACAGGGATATCCATGTAGTTGTCTGGTTATACATCTGTATTTTTAGACTAGCGGATACGCCCCTAGATGCCTCTAATGGCTCTTTAAATGTTTTGTGTTTTAAAAAATAAAACGATACCTTGCAATGTTACGTAGGAGTCTCTATTTGAGGAAAAAAATTTCGATTTATTGGGAGGGTGGTGGTACCCTCCCCCAAAATAGTTATAAACCTTCCCGGGACCTATGAGAAACTACCCTCTTAAGAAGAACCCGATCGGTTCAGCGGTTAGCGAGATCCTTCGGTACACACAGATACACAAACAGACAAACACCCTGTTACTTTAGTAGAAGGATTGATTGAATTAAATTAAGATCTAATGGATATGTATTTTAGGTATCTATACTCATAACATCATAATGACTAATGGGATGATACCCAAGTGTGTGTTAATTTTAGCAATGCAAAATTCTTTATGTTAAACGTTATTCAAACTTGCAAATGTTTTTCTGAACTTGTAACTTTTACCTTCACAAATTGTACATTTCTGGACATAACTGAAGAATTGTCTGGTATAATTTTATTTATTTGAATTATCTTCACTGCTAATATATATTTTTAAAAGCGAAGCTTTTCTATAATTAGGGTCCGTCCGTCCGTAACGTATAGCTTTTTTCGTTAATTTAGGCATGTTAGAATTGTACTATCGATTTCAAACTTTGCATGGTGATTCCTATAGTAGTTAGGTACGAGTTAGAAAGCGTAGCAACTCTATGATCATTACCAGAATGTCCGTACGTCCATTTAAAATATGTTGATTATTTTTACAATTTTAACAACAAATTTGTATGTGACCTAATTATCCGATTGGTCTGATTTTTGGTATACTGATTCCTGGGACAACAAAGTACAATATTATAAGCGAAGCAACTCTATAATCAAGTCCTAAAAATGTAAGTATATCCATAAACATTATCCTGTATCAAGTAGTTTTTCAACAAATTTGCTTACAATTTTGCTCCGTACATTTACATTTTGATTATTAATATTCAGTTCTGACATTATACAAATGTTAATGTCCGTTTGTCCTACCGTTTCAGAGCTTTGCTTTTAAGGATGTTGTCATCCTTGTTTTTATTATTTTTTGCACTTCGGGCAACTATCCCTTTTAGCAATACAATGATATGATATGCAGAAACCCATTTTCCAGTAGGACTTCGAAACCGATTGATATCCGCTGGTTTTAGAACCTGTTCTTAGCCATAATAAAGAATCATGTAAAGCATCCTATTACAGACTATTTTCAACGAATATTAAAATAAAAATCATAAAATTTTAACCAGTTTTTTTAGCCTGGACCATTGGCCCCTCGGGTCTTACAAAACTGGATTACATCTTAAACTTTTTCATTTTAAAATCACCAATTAAAATACGATGCGATGAATAACAATTATTTGCTAAGACAAGAACTGAATGCAAAGATATATTATAATTTTTGTACAGGAGAAAGATTTGCGAGGGGAGGTTGCAGTGATTACTGGCGGCGGACATGGAATTGGTCTAGAAATGGTCAGGTGAGTGACACCTGTCATAGGGGGAGGGGGGAGGGTAGTAGGGGGCATCCTCATGCTAATGGGGGGGGGGATAAAAGATATCCTTATACTAAAGTAACAGGATGTCTGTGTGTTTGTGTGTCTGTATGTCTGTGAGTCTGTACCGAAGGATCTCGCTAACCGCTGAACCGATCGGGTTCTCCTTAACAGGGTACCTTCTCATAGGTCCTGGGAAGGTTTATAACTATTTTCTTGTGGGGGTGGGACACCCCAACCCCCAATAAAATGAAAAATATCCCCCCCCCCAAAAAAAATTATTTTTTTACTTTTTTAAAAGAAATCTAAAATAAGAAATTGGTTTATCAAATTCGACTCCCCCCTCCTCAAGTGCTCCTAGAGGCCTCTAGGGGCGTAGCCGCTAGTATAGTATAAACAGATAACTACCTCCCTCCCTTTTCCAATGGCCTTTCTCGTCTGCTACTTGACTGTGTTTATATAAACGACACCATTGGTTGATTTTCAATGACCCAATTGACAGACGGCAAAAAGACACTGCGATGGGGAGAGATTAGGGATGTTGTGGCATATTTCAATTTCTCATTTTATATAGGTTATTCCATTCTATTATTTGAAGTAGTACCTAAGGTTTTTTGTCTGAAGCTTAAGGTCTCAAAAACTACTGAACTGATTGGGGATATTTTATTTTAAGATTTAAGTCTTTGGATGGTTTATAGCTATTTTTTTTCAGTCCCCCCCATTTCCCTAGTAGCCGCTAGCTGTTTTATAAAATGTAATAATATAAATGCCTTCTTTATTTATTTCAGGCAGCTAACAGATATGGGAGTGAAGATAGCTGTTTGGGACATAAACATTGTTTCCGCCAGAGCAGCTGTAAGGTAAATTGTATTCATTCGAATCCGGTGGATAGGAACCGGTTTTCATCCATACGAAAAAACTATGTCTAGCATCGTATTATATCCAGCTTTCTACGAATACAAAAATTAATTGTACATTCTATATCCGCGGAAAGCTGTTTATAATACGGTGCAAGAAATAACTATTCCAGTATGGCTTCGAAACCAATTGATATCCGCTGAATTAGATTCTCAATCATACTGAAAAATTATGTATCGTATCATATTATATCCAGTTTTCTGCGAATATAAAAATGTACAAATATAATAATAAAACCAGTTTTGTTAGACCATGTCTTCGGTATTTCGGGACTAACAAAATAATTTTATTTTTAATCTTATAATTTTACATTTTTATATCGGCGGAGAGCTGTTTATAAAACGGTGCGATAAATGATATTAAAATCAGGATTCCTAGGATAAGACACTGGTCGTGAAATTTAAGAGTTTTTGAATAATTGTTGCACATTAAGATTAGGATTAAATTAAAGTCTGGTATAGTTCTATCACAAACAGATTTCGATTATATTTGATTGACATCCCATGATGTTAATATCTTAGTATATGCCTTACTTTCATTTGTTTTGGAAGTCTAAATCAATAATAATATCGTCTTACATTTTTAGAATTGTTTGTGGTCACATTTATGATGCTACAGATTGTAATTCTTTCTTAAACAAGGATGACAACATCCATAAAAGCGAAGCACTGAAACGGTAGGACAAACGGACATTAACACTTGTATAGTGTCTGAACTGAATAATCAGAATATAAAAGTATAATAGTCGAAGCAAATTGTATGTAAATTTGTTGAAATACTGCTTGATACAGGATAATGTTTATGGACATACTTACATTCTTAGGACTTGATTATAGAGTTGCTTCGCTTATAATATTGTTTTTTTTTGTTGTCCCAGGAATATATATATTAAAAATCAGATCAATCGGATATTTAGATCACAAAAAAATTTGTTGTTAAAAAAGTAGAAAAATCAACATGTTAAAAATGGACGGACGGACATTCTGGTAATGATTATAGAGTTGCTACGCTTTCTAAATCGTACCTAACTACTAGAGGAATCATCATGCAAAGTTTGAAATTGATAGGTCAATTCTAACATGCCTAAATTAACGAATAAAAGCTATCTATCTCGGACGGACGGACCGACCCTAATTATAGAAAAGCTTCGCTTTTAATAATTATAAAATGTTTTTAGTGAGATTACTGAGAAGAAAGGACTTGGTATTGCAATTCAATGCGATGTTTCAGATAAGTAAGTAATGTATCCTATTATAAAAGTAACAGGATCATTGCCTGAATGTGTCTGTGTGTTAGTGTCTGTCTATAAAAAAGGATCTCGCTAACCGCTGATCCGAAATGGTTCTTAAATGCCCCTAACAATACATACCGTTAAACCAACAGTACATGAAAAGGCAATAAGTGCAATAAAGTTACGAATTATGATTTAGAATTTTGTTAACTCTTTAAATGCAGTTATTCGGAAGATTGGTGGATATTTTTAGTAGCACACATACCCTTTGTCTGGTGAAAAAGTTAGATTTATTACTATGATAAATAGTCGATTTTTTTGTGTTGGTGTATTTTAAAACCTAAGAAGAAATACATAAATCAATCTGTATTACACTTTCATTTTATATAGGAAATTAATGAGGTTTTTTTGTCTGAAGCTTAAGATCTTAGAAATTACTGAAGTAGGTATTTGGGTACTCTTTTTAAGGCAAGCTTCATATAGGTCAAATTTAGTATTTGGATAGTTTTAGCTATATTCATAGACCCTAGATCCTAAGTGCGTAGTATTTTACAAAGTTTTAGTGTTACTTTATTTTGCCCAATGGATTTAATTGCACTTGTTGAAAGTAATATTAAGAGTTAAGACTCTAGGGGCTAGGTGTCGCTTCGTGAACTAGACCTCCACGCACCTTGAAACATACATGCAATATTTATGATTGCGTTGTAAAGCGTCCATTCACCCATCAGACAACCAACTCTCTGAGATCCCAACTGTGCATGGTAGCGAGTTGCGCCTGTTTTGGGCCAAGGCATTCCCCCCACTCTAACTATTTACGTCGCGCATCTGACATAGTAGCAGTGGGAACCATTTTCAACGTCTTTAGTCATGACGCGGTGTCGGACCGAGATTCGAACCTATCACCTTCCCGACGACGAGCGGATGCGCTACGTGTTGAGCCACGGTCGCGGGTTTGTTGAAAGTAATATAGATGAAACATAATAATACTGGACATAACTAGTATTAATTGCAATCTTCAACAATGCAACAATTGCAATGCAGATAAATTGTCTTGGGAACAAACGGTACAGATGAATCAATTTTATAATTTTTAAATACGTTCAGCCGTTTGGCAGCTAGCAGCCTTTAAAATTCATAGATTTTTGGAAATATTGCTTACTAGCAATATTTTACCGTGAACTGCAGTAGATCTATACTTATACATTTATTGGCAAGCTACTAGAAATCATATTTGCTGCAGGGATAGCGTGGAACGTGCAGTAGCCAAGACAAGAGCAGAGTTGGGAGAAGTTACGCTGCTGATAAACAATGCTGGAATTATGCCCTGCAAATTATTGTTGAACCATAGGTAATTTCAGTGGCGTTCAGAGGATTTCGTCTTTTGAACTTTTTGATACCCGCTTTAAACCAAATCCAAATGGGGGTATTGCATGGGGGTGTGTGAGATTTAGGGTAGTGTATTACAGACAACAACGGTTGCAGCTTACCATGCATAGATGGTGGGGTTTAGAATTAATTTACATTTCATTGTCCCTTCCCTGAATCCAGGGAGGGAGAAGACGTTGGATTGTTAATTTCATTTTTACCCAAAGTTTTATGATAACTTTTTCTCATAAATTGGCTTTGAAACTTTGGGTAAGCTTAATTGATTTTGACTAGTAGGTTCATCAAGTTGATGCCCCAACGATTCAACTAATAGTTTTGATCTGTATAGAAGCAAACATTTTGTCCATCATGATTGGGATGGGGATGTACATCAGTTTAATTGCAGGGAGTAAGGGAGGGGAAAATGGATCGAATATTCAATTTTTAGGAGTCTTAGACTTTGGGTACTGACTTAAAGGGAATGTGCAAGAATTTAGTAGTTTCTATCTGAAATTGGGTACTAGTGCACAGAATGCCGCTAACTTGTTTGTTAGTTTTGAAAATTACAGACAAGTATCAATAAACTTAATTTGTTAAATGTGGCTGGTTTTAACATTTTTTTCTCTCCAGAAAATATCATTTCATAGATAAAAACTTTACTGTGATATTTGTTTAATAAGCAATCTAAGAATCCAATTATATTTTGGGTTATGGGGCTATGGGTTGAATGGGTTCCAGGGAGATTTTTCTAGTTATTAATTACATAATGGTTACGTCAGTCTGATGTGCTTGTAATATAATTTTCAAATGAATGCTTTTTTCTTGGAACTTTCTTCTTATTTTATTGTTTTCTGTATTGTATTAACTCTCCTTTTAAAATTTCCTCCATATTATCTGGATTAATCTGGATTTCATAGTCTTTCAGCAAATACTCTTATATTGAATTAATTGTCCATTGTCCCCTCCCTTACTCCCTGGTTTAATTGTCTCTAACAAAAGTTCCTACTATGTTTTAAGGGAAAATGGATTCTAAACCATAATAGAAATCTGCTTTAAATTTTATTCTAAATAATGACGACATTTTGATTCTATATTTTTAGTGCTGGAGACGTTGAGAAAATTTTCAAAGTGAATGTGTACTCCAACTATTGGACAATCTTTGAGTTTCTTCCCAGAATGTTAAGGTATGCGTCTAATGCCGCGCTATTTTATTTCAGTAAGTAGCGCAGCATTAACCTTATATGTATGTGCAAAAGTTTAGGATAATGGAAAGAAAACGAAGTAGCGGGTGTCAACGTATTTTTACATTTGCTTTTGACAGATTATGTTAGGTTAGGTTAGAAAAATGTTAATGATTGACCCGCGGGGTTAGGAAATTGGCCCTACAGGGTTAGAGCACCCAACAGGAGCTAGAAATAGGAGAAAGGAACTGTAAAAATATGACGAAACCCATTACTTCGTTTTCTTTTCATGATTTAAATAATTATTTATACAAAACAGCTACAATCCCACTCAAAGTATTCTTAACAAACCCTTTAATTTAATCTGTTGTATTCATTGCTAACCTTATACAGTTAGGGAGTTGAATCCATTTTTATAGAAGCAGAAATATAATCTATGATTATGGTTTGGACCCTCTAAAACTGTAATCTACCCTTCCACTTTCCCCTCTCTTGGTGAAGATATCTTCAACGCCGATACGATTTTTGAAATATAAGATTCCACTTTTGTCTCTCTTGTTAAAGATATCTTGACCAAGAGAGGCAAAAGTGGAATCTTAAATTTCAAAAATCATATCGGCGTTGAAGATATCTTCACCAAGAGAGGGGAAAGTGGAATCTTACATTTCAAAAATCGTATCGGCGTTGAAGATATCTTTACCAAGAGAGGGGAAATTAGAATCTTACATTTCAAAAATCGTATCGGCGTTGAAGATATCTTCACCAAGAGAGGGGAAAGTGGAAAGGTAGATTACAGTTTTAGAGGGTCCAAACCATAATCATAGATTATATTTCTGCTTCTATAAAAATGGATTCAACTCCCTAACTGTTATAAGTGATATTTATTTATGGATAAGTTTTGTTTATTTATAGTTTCAACTTTGACTTGTACATAAAGATTTTTTGAAATCTTTTGTTGTTGAATATCAATAGCATTTGAATTTTTTCCTCCTTAAAATATTTTTTGTAAATATTTCTGATAGAGAAAAAACTGAACATAGAACAGATTATAGTTGTATTTTTAGTAGCACAACTACTCTTCAAATAACTGGGGTCTGTTAGCATGGCAGTCATGTATGATTGCAAAGGGGACTATGCAGCAGGGATTCTCAATATTTTCTTGATGTATATACTAGGTTATGTTTGTCTTGATATATATAGTTATATCGACTACAAAAATTAAGTTTCACCATGGCCTGGTTTTCTATGAATAAAACTTTGAAATGATAAGGATTAAATAATTAATTTAATTACGAAAGCACACTATTAAAACTGTTTTCAATATTACCATCCCTTTTACTAAATTAACATTGTTCATTGAAAAAGTTTACTTTTGTTTCATAGCAGTTTGAACTCAACAAAACATTTGATGATATTTGGTTTAAAAATGCCCAACATATAAAGGTTTCTTCATCTAAAACCATGGTGAAACTTATTTTTTTAAACTGATATAACGATATTAAACATAACCCTTGTATATTTACAAAAAAAACTTTAGAATCACTGCTGGAAGGTGCTTAAAATCACTTGCTCTTGTTCGTGCATTGTCCCTTTCGATAAGGTTAATATTTACGTAGCAGTAGGGTGTGTGTGTATGTCTGTCTGTATAAAACCGCTTTTCAGCAGATAAAAGTAAAAAAAAGTTTCTCGACGTCTACAATTATAGTTAAGTTTACTGTATTTCATTTTCATTCAAGTTTTGTTCAGCTTGGAAATCATTTATATTATATTATTTATGTATTAAAGACAATTATTTTCCGCGAATATTAAGATAAAAAACATATTATTTTTTTACTTTTTGACAACATAACTGGTTTTAATCTTAAAATCTTTCATTTTAATATCCGCGGAAACCTGTCTGTAACATAATGTGATAAATAAGTATTTATACTTTATCTTTTATTCCCATCTTTTATTTTTCTTCAGTTTGAACCGTGGCCACATAGTTTGTATGTCCTCCATTGCTGGCATAACTGGAACCCCAAACCTGGTACCTTACTGTTCCAGCAAGTTTGCCCTCAAAGGTCTCATGGATGGTTTAGCTCAGGAACTTAGGTAACCTTGTTAAACGATCAATTATATGTAGATTTTTTAAAGATTGAAAATATGGCGAAAATAGTTAATACAATCAACGATTTAATATGTTTTTTTGTCAACTTATGTGGTAGGGGTGAAGCAGTTCAACCCTACTGAGCGAGTCCGGTCAAAAGAGCCCCTAGCCTTAAGGATTCTATCAATAAAGAACTACAAGTAGTTACAGTTTGAATGTTTTATTTTGAACTGAATATACACAACAAGATAATGGCTTTATATACAAACAGATTACAATACTGGGTTAGGTAGAAAATGGGTGTGGAGAAGATGGGGGAGCCTCAGCCAGGTGAATAGTAGATGGGTAGGCTCCGGTAGGGGGTAAGGTAGACGTCCCCCGGAAAAGGGTAGGTTACTGGAACATGCAGGGGGAGGGGCAACTCCCTCCCCATATCAGCGGGTGATAAGTTTGACCGTTTTCTTTGATGGTCAAACAATGGCAGAATGGGTTGGCTAGAATTGTGATAAGGAGGGGATTAACATCTGGGTGTTATCGGCAGTCTCGGATCGTAGTATGCTCTAGGAAATGACAGTCCGTCTGTCCGACTACCACACTAACACCAAATATCAAATGTATCCCTTTTTTGTTCATTAACAGGAGATGTTAAAAAAAACGTGACAAAAACAAAATGTGATCTTTTGAGTATCAATTGTTATTTACCTTTACTTTACATGCGGTTTAGGTCCCATCAGACAGCATATCAAGTTATAATTTGGTTGAAGGTAGAGCTTATGCTGGTCCCTAGTAGCTTTACAAAAGTGTCTAGTCATACTCCATGACTGCATTGCATAGGGTTCCAGGTCAAACCAACAACGAAATTAATTCGGAAAAAAAATCACGAAACCTATAAGTAATTTCAGCTGTCGTTGGGGGCAGATGTAGAATTGACGAATTCTACATCTGCCCCCCAAATATTATTTTAGATTTATTTCGCTTGTTGTTTATACCTTAACTTTAGGAAATATAGCTAAACTTACACAACTTTCAATTTTAATTATTTGATTATAGGGGTGTATTTTTTAAAAGAAAACCATGAGTTCTATTTATTTTGTAGATTGCAGTATCCTGATAGTAAAGTAAAGACAACTACAATCCATCCCTTCACTGTGGACACAGGACTGGCACAGAAGCCTCGCACCAGGTTCAACTGGCTTATCCCAATTACCAGGTATCATTTTTTTTTCCAGAGACTGGTTTTTGAAAGATGAATGCCGCGTTTTTTCAATTCGCGAAATTTAAACAGAGTATACAACTATTTATTTAATAATTTCGCTTTTGTTAGTACGGCCTTCATAGAAGAAAAACAAATTATCTACAATCCATTTTTGCTGCATATTTATTAATGCATCTTTTTAGAGCTGTATTAGACAATACAAATGGCTAAAATAATAATTTTAAAATTTTGAATTCTTAAGTTGTATACTCCGTTGAAATCCTATCGTCTTCGTTCAATCAATCAATGTCTAAAAAATGTCAAAAAAAACGCGGCATTCATCTTTCAAAAACTCATCTCAGGTTTATTTCGAAGATTTTCTAATAATATGGAATGGTAATCAGTATTAGGAGTTTGTGTTATGATTTAATATAAATAAACAGATCAAATAGGTTTGTGTGTCTTCTACAGTCATCATTCTTTTATGTAATTTGATCTTTTTAAAAGCAAAGTTTCTCTATAATTAGGGTCGTTCCGCCCGTACGTAACAGATAGCATTTTTCGTTAATTTACGCATGTTAGAATTCTCCTATCGATTTTAAACTTTGCATGATGATTCCTGTAGGTTTTATTAACCGAAATTTTCTATGCCTGGTCCGAATAGAGTCCCAAGGCAACTTTCCTGTGCACGCCACTAAAGCAAAAAGAAAAAATTGGAATTCCGTTTTTGTCATAATAAAGCTTCCCTGAAATTTTCAGCTCGATACATCCAAAAAAAGGGAGCTCGTCACGAATGGGTTAAAATACTTATATTAATGTAAAAATATTTAGGTGTATTTTTGTCATCAAAACTGTGAATTTGACGTCCTCATTGAATTTTATGGGTGTGAAAATGACAGTAAAACTGTGTTTATGACAGTAGTAAGGGTGTAATTTTTGACAGTGGAAAAAAAATATTGCCAAAAATACAGCTATAAACGAAATTTACCAAAACACCCACTTTTTGCCAGTGGTTAAAGTGGCAGCACCCCTTTGGGTTATTATAATTTTAAGCGCTGTTACTTTATCTATAGGCTTTTTTAAAGAAAAAATATTTGTCAATATAATTAAGGAGCGTTAAATCTTTGATTAAAGCAAGGACGTCCAAAAATTTACCCCTCCCAAAAACAAATTGTCCCTTCCCCCCTTAAAAAAATTTTACGCCCCCCCCCCCCTTTAAAATAAAAAAGCTTGGACGCCCCTGGATGAAAGTATTGACAAACCACCTGACAATCCTATTATATTGACTTATATGCTTTATTATTTGCCTTTTTTGTTGTAGCACATATACCAACAACAATGGTAAGTTTCTCTCACACAAAAAAATGGGATAACTTAGCTGAATTTTAGTATCAGCAAAAAAAACTATTTAATGCGTTCAAAGGGTTTTGTTCAGGCGAAAGGCGTCAGTTTTTTTTTTTTTTTAACTAATCTTATTTTATTATTTTCAGTCCTGAATCCGCAGCCGCCCAAACAATCCGCGCTATCCGCAGAGAGTATGAGTATGCATTTATCCCTCAAATTCTGTGTCCGCTGTTTGCCCTCGGAAAACTACTTCCCAGAAAGGTAAAAAAATGGATTAACTGCAGTTCACGGTAAAATATTCCTGGTGACGAATATTTCCGAAAATCTATGAATTTTAAAGGCTGCTAGCTGCCAAATGACTGAACGTACAAATCATACCCGCACACCATTTAAGCGGCATAAGAAGGCCTACAAATAATCTAGAATAGCCAAGATCCAATTATGCACAGGGAAAGCTTCACTGAAGAAAATCGCGCAAAATAGGTCTTTTATGGAAGTTGTCATCCTTTTTATAATGATATCTTATAAATGCTATTTTAACGGAGTCATATATTTAATAAAATAAAAACTTAAAAGTAAAACAACATTTTATCTTAAATTTTTATTTTCTTTTACTCAGAGTTTCATGCTTTTGCAATCATCAGAAAGAAACTATTTTTTTTCATTAAAAATAAATACGTAGATTTTTTACAAATGTTTTAGAGGATTTAAAAAAAAATTTTATTACAAAATATAAAAAAGAACTATGTTAAACAGCTACAGTCTTGCCAAAAGATGATTTCTTCTATGAATACATTTAGAGAAAATTTCATGCCGCTTGTTGATAGATGAGTTTTTGTCAGAATTGAGAATTGAAACTTTCTCCATTAAGCAAAGCTGACACTTGTTAGATCCAGGATCAAAAGTAGGTTGCAAAGAAACAATATCCCATTTAATATTGTAAGGTTTTTGTTCTTCTTTCAAATTCCAAATAAAACCAGAAAGCCGTGTACTTTTTTGAAGATGGAGAAGGTTGAATGAAGATTTGTGATTATTGTATCTTGTATTGAATGTTGTAGATGCTTGACCAATATAGGTTGATGATGTCTGGTCAGATTCTACAGTAGCTTTGTAGATTAAGGATTCATTAAGACATTTACCATCTAGCGGACACACTGTTCCTTTCCTGCAATTACATCCAGCTTCAGTCAGGTTGTTAGATTGACCCAGGATCTTTTTGTTGTGGCTGGAGATCACACTGGACATGTTAGGCATACAGCTGTAAGATATCTTGATGGTATTTCTATTAAAGTATTTTTTCATTTCTCTATTGTTTGAAAAGTGTTTATCTACGAGCTTCAAAAATTCTTTACCAATGTTAGTAGCCAATGCTGAATTGTAGGGAGGACAAAACCAATGAACTTTTCTGCTCCTTTGCCGTCTATTTTCATTTCCTTGTTGAGCATTATTGTTTTGATAGTTGAGAGTTTTATTGTAGCTTGATGCCTTGAGTGCGTCTTCATACTGTTGTTTTTCAGAATTGAAAAGCTCTTCATTACTGGAAAGATCAACCAACCGTTTTTCAACCATTGTAGGCAGGTCTTTCTTGGTAGATGGTGGATGGCAAGACTTGATGTTAATGTAGTTAGGTTTGTCGTTCAGTTTTCTGTAGGGTTTAAAGTTGCCCGATTCCAGATCCAGGTTGACATCTAAGAAATTTAAGGTTTTAATGTTTGTAGTTACTGTGATTTTTAAGCCTTCTTGTCCGAAAATGTTGATAACTTGTTTTCTGATTCTGTCTATTTGTGGCCCAGATACCGATAAGACTGCCAACCCATCATCTCTGTATAAACCAACATTATCTTGAGGGAACACTGCTTCTAGCTTGTTAAGAAGGTACAGCCTAACTAGATCTGACACTTCAGCTGAGTCATATCCACCCATAGGAACATCAAACTTGTCGCCAGTTTTCTTTACCCAAGGTTCATTATCTGAAAACAGGAATGTTTTTCTGGAGTGAAAAATTATTTGTTTATCTTGATCAGAAATGTTAACAAATTGGGACCCAAAAACTATAGCTTTGTTAAGAAGGCTTTCCGTGATGCTAGGATAAAAACTTTCAATATCGAACTGGAAGAATTTGAGGGTATTCTTGTTCTGTAAATTGTTGAACCAATCAAGAGTGTCTTTTGTGCTTCTCCACTGGTTAGAGTTGGTACTTGATCTTATGCATTTATTTATATTGTCTAATATTTGTTTTGAAATCATACCAATTTTTGTTTTAGCTGGATTGATCAATCTGCATTCTACACGTCCAGGAAATAAAAACTGTAGATTTGAATGAACTGAACACTCAACAATTTATCAAACACAACATTTTTGTTACATAAAGTGTTGCTTATCACCTCCCACACACAATTTTGTTATAGTTTTATCTTAAACTATCAGCTACGCCCCTCGAATTTTAACAAAAATATAAAACTAAAAATTTAGTTTTGGGAAGCGGAAATTTTTAAACTTTTCTTGATAGGGTGGATTTCCCCTTGTCCAAGTTTTAAACCTTCCCTGGACCTATAGGGAACTTCCAGGTTCCAGGTCACAGTTCAGAAAGGTTCTGATATAAGAAAATTTATTGAAATCAATATCAATAGGGTTAGAGAGTTTGTTTTAGATGATTTTGACCCCTCTAATCACAAACAACTAGTTCATTGTAACTGATGTATTTGTTTGATAGCAAAAACTCCAGTAGGAACAACTAATAAAATGAAGAGTGAGTCATTACAAGGCAGGTAAACCTAAAACATATATACCAAGTCTACAAGTTCTTGAGCCAGTCAAGTGTTGTCAATGATGTGTTATAGTTGAAACCATCTACAACCTTGTTGTTTAACAGCAGAATAAAAAATATTGGTGTAATTTTGGAAGATCAAAGGGTGTTAGAAATTATGACTTCTTGTGTAGTTAGAGATAATCTTAAAACTGCAAGGTAGAAAAATATCAGGTTAGCAACACAGTGTACTACTAACTTTATCAATACAAAAACAACAGGAACTGTAAAAGCTTTGTTTAGTGATAAACTAATACCACCCAAGGAACTTAAGAGGATGATACAGTTGAATAATATCTACTTAAATCAAGTAAAAAAGCAAAGCTTTATTATAAGAACTATGCAAGAAATAAATCTATTGAACCTAAAACTTTAAATGCATTAGTTAAAATCATTGGACAGATCATTGCAGCCTTTTAAAATCTCAAGTTGTAGAACTTGAGGGTCATAAGAAAACAATTATCAAAAGAAGTATTAATTGTGGCTATGATGTAAATGGTATAATAGAACATATAGAAGTAACAAGGAGTTATTCATCTGATTATACATTGAGATCAGAAGTTGGTATTAATAAAAAAGATACTTTTTAAAGGTTTGCTTAAACTTAGATAAAGTAGACAATGACAGGGATGTCATAAGAGATCACTTGATCATTATCAATATGAAAACTAACTAATCATGTGTGTCATAACACAGGGATCTAAAGGGATAAGACAATGGCCGATAAATTGATGTACATCCCCAATAATAATACAAAAAATTATCCATTCTATAGATTTAAATTAGTGTTGAAACATTTGAACACTAAACTTGAAACAACCAATCAAAAAGTCTCTAAAGTTATTAAGTCAAGAAATAAGAAAGTAATAACAGCCCATTGTCCTCTCGTTCTCTGGTCATAACATACAACTCTAGGCATGTCTAAAACATTATGACCCTTAAAAGGAAAATAAGTCCACTGTTAACCAACTATTTTTAGGCATGAGGGTCACATAATGTATAATAACATAAAACATTACCTATAGAAATTTAAATTGCACTTTAAATTTTTATTTCTGTCTGAATTTTAGTATCATTAAATGAAAATAAAATGACTAATAGCATAAATTTAGTATGAATGATTGACTGTTTTTTTTCACATATATCACAATAATGTGTTTTTGGCTTTTTCTCGGGGGTAAATTTTGGGGGGGGTAAACAAATTTTACCCCTGCCAACAGATTTCAGGGGGGGTAATTACCCCCCCCCCCAAGAAAATTTTACCCCCGGGGTAAAAATTTTGGGGGGGTAAAAATAATTTGCGGCGCGCTTCGCGCGCCATTTTACCCCCCCCAAAACCGAATTACCCCCCCCTTAAAAAATTTTACCCCCCCCAAAATAAAAAGCTTGGACGCCCCTGTTCATTGGGGGTGTTTTAGGAGCAGTTAGTCTTATGCCTGGGAAATTTTTTTTCTCTTACTGTCGCTTCGAGTGAACTGTGAGGTAAGATCTTCTTAGGATCCAGGAACCTTTAAACACTGAAAGAAATATAAAATAATTTTTTTAGATCTTGGCTAATCTGCCGCTTCTTCCCTCTTCAAATACAGAGCACCTAGATGCTAGGGGTGTAGCAGCTAGTATTTAATAATTTTAGAATTTCGATATAACATTCTCTTTTTTTTCAGGCTCAGTTGGCCATGATGGACTTCCTGGACTGCTACTGCGATGCACATGAATGAATCAATCACCAAAAACATCTTTTGGGTATAGTCCCTTTCGTGACAACGCCTCTTATGGGGCGTTTCTTAGTATTTTCACTTTAGCTTTTGATAGGTTATTTTAGGTTAGGTTATATTAGTGTTAGGTGATTGCCCCCCAGGTTTAGGCAATTGGCCCCGCACGGTAGAGCCACCCGCAAGGGCTAGAAATAGGAGAAAATCTCCTGTTAAAATACGATGAAACGCCCCATGAGACGCGTTGTCACGAGAGGGACTATACCCCATTTTTTTGTCGTATTTTATATATATAAGCACTGATAAACTTTAAATCACACTATGTCAAGATATTAGAGAAGTCCTAAAATTAACACAAAGTAAAATATCCATGGATATTGTAGTTTTACAGACCTTTACTTTTATGTATTTTCCAAAATTTGTTTTCTTTGTTGATTTTTTAATATATTGATTTAGGGTTAAATGATTAACATGACAAAAATAAAAGATGATTTAAACTTCAATTTAAACCCCAAAATCTTTTATAATACACTTGTTACTTTTCTCAATGTTACCTTCAACTTTTTTATATTTTGGCACAGTGTGTATAAAGTTACGTTAGAAGTGCCATTTAGGTAATTTTTTATTTTATATTTATCTAAAATCGTCTGAAAGTCTTCCATTTCTTGTAGCATTTTTTAAAATAACCAAAAAAAAACATTTTAGGATTAAGTTTATTTAAAATCTTTAATCACAGTTTTGTGAATTGACAGAGAGTGTTTTTTTGCGGTTTTCCGTAAAGTTCTTTGCGAGTACATTTATTTTTATAATACCTTTGTTTTGTGGACCATTCATTGCAAAATTATTGTCCCAATGAAAAGTAATCCATGTATGTACCTAACCGGTGTTCTTATTGATTTCAAATGGGTGCTCCTTCAACTCCGCATATTATCACATCTATAAGTGTTTCAATAAAGTAAATATTGTTTGATATAGTTGGTGCGCGTCCTTTTTATGAATATACTAAATATTGTTTAAGTGTGAGGGTGTTTTGTTTGATTATTTTAAGTATTGTAATTTTTTTTGCGGTGGGGAGGGGGTGGTAAAACTTCCATTATAAGTGTAATATATCAACCAAAAATAATGGGAGGTTTAACCAAAAACAATTTTTGGAGAGGGTTTTCACCGCTTTTCACACCCCCCCCCCCCCCCCCCCCCATCGTACGTTCTTTGGAGTGGGATTAATATCATTTATAGTGTCATATACGGATCTGATTATTTTATAAAGTGATATTTATGCGCAAATGATGACACACCTTTTAAAATATTTGTATCTGAAGAAAACTGCAAAAATTCTGGATAAATTTTGCCATGTTTGCATTATTTCAAGCCAAAAATATTAGAAACTTTTATAGAAAGGATTTGGATACGATTTATAAAAAAAATTAATTAATAATTAAACATAAAAGAGGGAAGTCATTTTCTAGTAAATCCCGTAAAGGTGTGTGTTATAAGGCCTAAAAATAGTAGTAGAACGATAAGGTGCTCTATATAGTGGTATTCCCTATTGAATAGAACAATAGGGAAATTTTTTTTTTTTTGATAACCGTACCTGGAATATCTATCATAAGAAATTTCTATCAAACGCTTTGTTTGGCTCAAACTGACAAAAATTAAAAAAATATATAATTATAATAATAATGTTTTCTATAGGTACAAGGTAAAGGTTAAGAACAATATATACCATTAAATAAAGGAAGAAGCCATTCTTTACAGGTTGTACGAGCAGTGAACATTAAAATGAAACTTTAACAAATCATTAATACAATGACTTAGTGAAACAAACCAACACAACAAGTTACATACAGACAATTTTGAAAACATTCAGATATACAATCTATATAAGAAGGTAAGAGATTCAAAGTGGAGGTTGCATGTCATATTCTTTCTTTGCTTGTTGTGTAGTATGTCAATTTTAGTTTCAAATCCTATTTTAAAGCCAGAATATTTTTTTTATAATAAAGATTGACCAAAATATAGTTGAAAAACAAGTTAGTTTTTTGATAATGAAAGTTTAATTTACAGAAAAAAATATTCTAAAATGTAGTTGTTCGCTGTAGTGAAATTGAAATGAAACAATGCACATTGAAACCTTCTACTTCAAAGCAAACAAACATGAAATTCCACAAACATAAAACTAATTTTTGTCACCTTGAATAAATCAACCTGTAAAGAATGGGTTCTTTCTTTGTTTAATGGTATAGATTGTTCTTAACCTTTACCTTGTACCTATAGAAAACATTATTATTATAATTATATTTTTTTTAAATTTTAGTCAGTTTGAGCCAAACAAAGCGTTTGATAGAAATTTCTTATTTTTTAAAGATATTCCAGGTACGGTTATCAAAAAAAAAAAAAAATTTCCCTATTCTTCTATTCAATAGGGAATACAAATATATAGAGCACCTTATCGTTCTACTACTATTTTTAGGCCTTATAACACACACCTTTACGGGATTTACTAGAAAATGACTTCCCTCTTTGTTTCTAAGTTTCTATATGTTAAAAAATATAAAAACTGTAATTCAATATTCACAACTAAACATTTATTAAGAATTTAATTTGTTATTATCCTTTTTTGCTCTGTTCTGGAATCGTTATCCTATATTGTTGTGTTTATATTATAATACTGTGCATTTAAGAATAGTTATGTATAGTAAAGTATTTTAGACATTTTTCATTGGATATTAAAATAAAAAAATAAGATTGAAACCAGTTTTGAAAGAACCGAAGGCCAAATTTGGGACTAATTAAACTGGTATTAATTTTAGGATTTTTATTTTAATATTCGTAGAAAACTGTCAGAGCTGGATCTTAAATCATTTCAATGGTGCGCTAAATCAGGGTGCGCCGAATTTCAGCCAATCACAGCGCGGCATTTCGTAAAATGCTGTGCTCTCATTGGTGTAAAGTTGGCTCACCCCGATCTGGCGCACCATTGAAATGATTTAAAGATCCAGCTCAACACTACAAGAGTTCAGTACCCGTTCTGATCCATATTATTAGCTTAAGCTAAACTGAAAATCATATTCAAAAATCTTTAAAATTGTTTCTCGTATTTATTCGAATCCGGTTGATAGGAACCGGTCCTCATCCATACGAAAAAACTATGTCTAGCATCGTATTATATCCAGCTTTCTACGAATATAATAATGCACAATCATAAGATTAAAACCAGTTTCTTAGCCAATGCCTTCGGCACCTCGGGTCTAAAAAAACTTGATTAAATCTTATAATTGTACATTCTATATACGCGGAAAGCTGTTTATAATACGATGCGAGAAATATATATATTAATATATTAATCTTGTTTTTAATTAAAGTAAAGTATCTATATTGTAAATTTTAATGTTACTTGTATCTATGCATGTTAAATAAATTATTATATTCAATACTTATAATTTTTTCCTTTAAAGAGAAGATTCTCTTTTATTTTAACTGATCCTAAGTCGTATTGGAAACAAGGATGACAACATCCATAAGTAGCGAAGCTCAAAAAGGATGATGGGATATCATGAAAAAATTTAATACAAAGCAGTAACATACAATAAACATGAAACTTGATAAAGTAGGAAAATCAAGAAAACTTAAAAATCACGCAACCTTTAAAACTTAAAAATCTAGGAATCGATCTAGCACCGAAACTAAATAAAAAACTTTATGGAAAAATGTAGAATATGAGCAAATTCATTCCCTGATAATTTCATCCGTCAATCCTGAAAAGGAATAGAGAAAATCACAAAAACATAAAAATTTAGGAATCGATTAAGCACCCCTATTTATTGACAAATCTAAATAAAACTTGGTGGAAATATATGTATGTATATTGTAAAATAGATTAATCCCTGAAAATTTAACCCTCTATCTTGAAAAGGAGTAGTAAAAATCGTGAACACATAAGAATTTAGGAATCGAGTTAGCATACCAAATAACAAACAGATGGACAAAACAATGTACATATTAAATGGACATATATAATAGAAATCTTCACTAAAAATTTCAGCTGTCTATCTTTTATAGGAACTGAGAAAATCACGTTTCCCCCAAAACGTTTCTTACGGACATTTAAATTAAAAAAGTAGCTTCGCTACTAAAAATGTGCTATCGGGATTTATGATATACGTGGATAATTGACAGAGGAAAATTTGTCATCAATTAAGCTTACTAATTTGGACATCATTTATTGGTCAGTTCGTTTTCAATGTGTAAGGGTTGGGGTGTATTATTATATTAGTCAGCTGCGAGCATCTCTTTATTAGAGTAAAAGAAAATCTGGTCCAACATCCAAGTAATAATAAATCGATTAGTTGCATTAAGAGTAATTGTAGGTATAGGCTGTCTTACTTTTCTTTGAAAGCGTTCTTGTCTTTTTAAAAGCGAAGCTTTTCTATAATTAGGGTCGGTCCGTCCGTCCGTCTGTAACGGTTAGCTTTTTTCGTTAATTTAGGCATGTTAGAATTGTCCTATCGATTTCAAACTTTGCATGGTGATTCCTTTAGTAGTTAGGTACGATTTAGAAAGCGTAGCAACTCTATAATCATTACCAAAATTTCCGTACGTCCATTTTAAACATGTTGATTTTTTTACTTTTTTAACAACAAATTTTGATGTGATCTAATTATCCGAATGATCTAAATTTTTGGTATACTGATTCCTGCGACAACAAAGTACAATATTATACGCGAAGCAACTCTATTATCAAGTCCTAAAAATGTAAGTATGTCCATAAACATTAACCTGTATCAAGCAGTTTTTCAACAAATTAACTTATAATTTTGTTTCGACTCTTATACATTTATATTCTGCTTATTCAGTTCTGACAAAATACAAGTGATAATGTCCGTTTGTCCTACCGTTTCAAGGCTTCGCTTTTATGGATGTTGTTTAAATATCTAGCTAGGGAGGGAGGACACATTGGACAGAAAAAAAATACCTGAGCTTGATCTTTAAATCATTTTAGTGGTGAGCCAGATCGGGATTAGCCAACTTTCCAATAATGAGAGCACAGCATTTTATGAAATGCCGCGCTCTAATTGGCTGAAATTAGGCTCAACCCGATCTGGCTCACCACTAAAATGATTTAAAGATCCAGCTCTGATGCCAAAAGTTTCACAAACTGATTGGTTTATTAATAAGCTTTGGGCATTACATTACTTTTTAATCGGTTGGTTCAAAACTTTCCCACCAATATCTTAAATCTACACGTAGGGTAATTTTGTTGGATCATAATTGGGGAAATACATCAATGTATCGTCGATTGTCTTATATATATACTAGCGGCTACGCCCCTAGAGGCCTCTAGGGACACGTAAAATTGTTTCTTTATAATCTATTTCAAAATCAGCTATTTACAAAATATATTTTTTTGCCGCTAGATGGTGTTGGTTATGTTTTTGGCTAATTGCAAAAATGTCCGCAGGGCGACGTTTTTTATTTTTATCGATTTCTCTGGGGAGGGTGGTGGTACCCTCCTACAAAATAGTTATAAACCCTCCCGGGACCTATGAGAAGCTACCATGTTAAGGAGAACCCGATTGGTTCAGCGGTTAGCGAGATCCTTTGGTACAAACATACAGACATCCTGTTACTTTAGTATTGCAATATATATATTGCACAAATCTGAAAAATAAAGCTTTCTTTATTGTATAGGTATACCTTTAGTTTTGTTTATTGTCTAAAGCATTTAATAATGCGTATCCTAACCTAGCATGAGACACCTAGAGAATCCAACAATGTTACATTTACCCGCAGTAGTGCGCCTATATCGGAGCCCAAATGGTCGCACTACCAGTCTCTCTCTCTCGGAAGCTTTGTGATATCTCCGTGTGTATTATACATAGTATATACCTCTGAAAATGAGCCACTGATCCACCCAATTCCTGCCCCCCATTGTGGATAAATAACCTCCAAAACCCAAGTTCTCGGTTCTGTCGGAGAAATTGTGTAACCTCTTAAATACTCTTTTATATCCTATCCTCCTATTACTAGATTTTTCGCTATCTCTTTCTAGTAATAACTTTTTCTTTCTCTCCCTATCTCTCTTTTATTTCTTTTTTCTCTATGTTTGTGTAAGAAGCCGTGAGAATCTGAGACAGGGTTACCAGAGATTCTTTAGTCAAGTAGGCATTGAGTTTGAATATGGGTTTATTTTAAAAAAGGAATTTAGGATTGTGCAAACTGAATTATAGAACACAAATCGCTTCTTGTATGTCCTTGGCTAAATCTTACATGGTTGAGGTATGGTTGGTGCACCAAATATGTTATAGGCACTCTATAATTATATGGATGCTCTTGGTACTCTAGAATAATGGGTATAGGATAAACAACAATATATATTTCTGTGTATGATACATACAGTAGAAAAAAGATGCATCCGTATTGAAAACCAAGTTGGTAACCATGAAATACATACACAGGTAAGAACAGACATCTATTGTGGAAAATAAGTTGGCAACCATGAAAAAAGTTTTATTTGAATATAAAAGCAAACATATCCATTATGAAAAAAGTGGCAATGATAAAAAATGTATGTATTTTAAAGTATGATTTTTATGTATAATACAAATAGGCACATTCATAATAAAAAATAAGTTGACAACCATGATAAATATATATTTTGAGAGTATGATACTTTTAATATTCATTTTGGGAAATAAGTTGGCAACCATGAAAATCTTTTTGAATTTAAAGTATTATACATTTCTATAGTGGAAAAAAGGTTGTTAACCCTGAAATAATGTTGTATTTGTTGTAAAAAGCAGGCGAATCAATTTTGAAAAATAAGGTGGCAACCCTGAAAAATGTATATATTTCAGAGTATGATACATATAGTAAGAACAGTCATGAAAAATTAGTTGGCAACCATGAAAAATGTATACATTTTAAAGTATGAAACATATGTTTCATAAAAAATAGGCGCATTCAAAATGAAAAATAAGTTGGCAACCATGAAAAATGTATACATTTTAGAGTATGAAACATATGTTTCATGAAAATAGGCGCATTCAAAATGGAAAATAAGTTGGCAACCATGATAAATGTATATTTTGAGAGTATGATATTTTTAGTAAGAACATCCGCACCCATGATGGGAAATAAGTTGACAACCTTGAAAAAATTTTTAAATTTGAATTATTATACATTTCTATAGTTTAAAAAGGTTGTTAACCCTGAAATACTGAGCTTTAAATCATTTTAGTGGTGAGCCAGATCGGGGTGAGCCGAATTTCAGCCAATCACAGCGCGGCATTTCATAAAATGCTGTGCTCTCATTGGTGGAAAATTGGCTCACCCCGATCTGGCTCACCACTAAAATGATTTAAAGATCCAGATTTGTTGTATTTGAAAAAAAAGCAGATGGATCAATTATGATAATAAAAGGTGGCAACCCGGAAATTGTATATATTTCAGAGTATGATACATATAGTAAGAACAGACATTATGAAAAATTAGTTGGCAACCATGAAAAATGTATACATTTTAGAGTATGAAACATATGTCTAATAAGAAATAGGCGCAATCATAATGGAAAATAAGTTGGTAACTATGAAAAATGTTGTATTTGAAAACAAAAGCAGACGTATCAATTATGAAAAATAAGGTGGCAACCCTGAAAAATGTATATATTTCAGAGTATGATACATAGAGTAAGAACAGACTTCAGTGAACAAAGTTACTTTAGTGTATAAACATGTTGTTAATGCTTTGTTAGTGAATAAAAATATGCTTTTACTGTGAAAATATTGTTATTAGTAATGACAATTTAATTGGTCTCTATAGTATAATTATATATTATGAAAATATTGTAACTTAACAGCTATTAAAGAAGTATTACCCGCTTATGCAAATTATTCAGAAGCCAAAATTTAAAATTAAGTCAAAATTTTAATGCCTACTAAAAGGAGTGTAAATTTAGCAAATGGATTCTACGATATTTTTACAAAGTAGTGAGATGATTAAATGAGTCAAGAACCTCATTTTTACAAGAGATTAAAAGCGTAGCCACTGTTTAAATACGATGGTAGGGCCTATCTCAGTTGTTCTGACACATCTGTGTATTAGCATAGTATAAAGCCTATAGCTAATTCTTTATGTTTTACTAAGTTAAATAGATGTGTAAATGTTGACTTAATAAGATATGTGTCTCTTTTAATTAGTAGATTCTTTATTAGTGTAAAACACTAGAGTGAGAAAGGGTTGAATAACTGTATCTCCCCATCGCAACCGTCTTGTGCAACCTTACTATTGGGTTATTGAAAATAAACCAATGGAGTCGCTTATATTAACACAGCCAAGTAGTAGTAAAATAATTTAGAAGCAGACCAAATAAGTCTTTGAAAAAAAAGGGAGGTAGTTGTCTGTATATACATCTATACTATAGATCTGTTGATTCTTCTTATCAACAAGCATAACAAAAAACGTTTGACAGTAGTAAGATTTCTTGTGAGTATGGTTTAGATATTCAAATAATTGATTTGTAAGTTTGAAGCTACTCTTTGATTTATTTATATTGCCATAGAAGTTTTTTTTATGGTAGAATTCTACTTTAATTTTGATATAAACAGTTTGAATTAAACAAAGCATTTGATGGGCTTAATAAACGAAGACTTAATAACCATATCTATAATATATAATATAAAATAGAACGATTACTGTCTGTTTGAAGCTTAAGATCTCGGTAATCGCTAAACCGATTGGGTTCTACTCTTCAGGGAATATACCGACTAATCCTGTGATGGTTTTAGGCTATTAGCCCTACCCCCCAATTTTATTTGTAAACTAAAAATATTCAGTGGGGTGGGGAAACCCTTACTGCACGAAGCCCCGGTACACCCCCTCCTCATCAACTTTGTTTTACGTTTTTTAAATTCTATATAGGAGGTTGACTTCCCAAGAGCATGAGGACACAATAAAAACTGTCCCGAATTTGTATTATTTTTGAGGAACACGACTCCAGTTACGTCATATTTTTCTTTCCCGAAAAAGGGAAGGGGGAAAGAAAAAAAGGGAAGGGGGGGGAAGAAAAAAGAGATGGGAGAAAAGGGGGTTTTCCCCATCTCTTTTGAAGAGATTTTCTTTCCCCCTTCCCTTTTTCGGGAAAGAAAAATATGACGTCACTGGAGTCGTGTTCCTCAAAATTAATACAAATTCGGGACAGTTTTTATTGTGTCGAGCATGAGGCTAGTTAATAAATAATGTAATAATAAAGGAATGGCATCCAGTTGTACTATCATTGGCTAACTTTGCTATTTTTATGGATAGACGTTATAGAGTAGCTTTTCACAAAATTATATTGTACTGTCGGTCAGCTGAATTATAGTTGCCGATTGTGTACATAGCACCCACATCCCATCTCAATATTTACTACTAGCTAAAAAAGCGTCAAACTTCCAAAAAAAAAAAAATTTTGAAAAATTAAAATTTTGAATGTATAATGTTTAAATCGTTTATACATTATATCACTTTTCCCTTTGACCGGAGTAGCTGAAAATAGCTTTTGGTTATCGTCTGTACAACTTCGGAAACTAGAGAGGAAATTGTCAATCAATTTTCAGTTGATCGTACTGTCTCCTTTCTTTTCAACATAGTAATATGGTAGCTATGCCATTTTTAAACTTAATTTTTGCTTAATAATAATTAATTATTTATTTTTAAAGGCTTCTAAATTATCTTTATTCAAAGCAAAGAATTTACATATTTTTTTCTGTTCTTCATATATTCATATTATAACATTATTTTGGGGACTGTTAATATTTTCTCACAATTACATGTCAATGTATGAAAGTAACACGGTGTTTGTACTGTCTGTCTCTAAATAATAATGTTGATACATTTAGCATTTATTACTTACTAGAGTTGGGCTCGATATAATTATCTTGCTATTGGCTAGGTTTATTCAATGTTTTATTTACTTTCTTTTGGTTATCTGAATTCTGACTAGCTATTAACCCTATTCTTCCATTATCTTCTCTCTGATGATTTCTTTCTTTATACTATTTTAGGATCTTAATATTTTTTATTTCAAATTATCGACTTGAAAGGGTTAAAATGTTTAGTTAACTTTTTAAAAGATATTATAATTGGTTGGGGTGCCTGATCGATTCCTAGTTTTTCAAGTTTTCATGATTTTTTCAACTCCTGTTTAAGATAAACAGCTGGATTTTTTAGGGATTAATTAAGTCATCATTCTACATATGTTCACCAAGTTAAATAAAGACTTGCTATTGGTTGGGGTGCTAGATCGATTCCTAGATTTTACGTTTTTCTTCTTAGCTTAATGCTTCAAAAGACATTATACATTTTTAAAAGGTTTCGTGATTTATTACATTTATGTCTTTTTAACATACTCAAAAGATTATTTTTTCTATTAATAAATTTTGAGCTTCGCTACTTATGGATGTTGTCATGGATGTTGTTGAGAATATTTATCCTTGGTTAGGTCTAAAACTGTATCTGATGAAGTAAACAAGAATAAGAATGAGGGAGAAGCTAATATGCTGTCTATGAGATAATGTATAGAATAAACAATAAAACTACACCAAGGGTAATTAAGTCCATGCGTAACATGGCATAAGAAAATCACCACTTTTTATGAAAATTATTCTTACTTTTTAAGTAAGAAGCCCAAATTATAGAAATACTTTTAGAAATAGGATCATCATCAAAACATTAATTTGTAAAGCAGTAAGTTTGGTGCTTTTTTGTTGTTAGTCACACCAATAAATTAAAAAAAATTGTCTCGCTTTTGTTGAGTATTTAAAAAAAAGTGCAAAAAACTATCCAGTAGTAAGGTTTTTTTGTGTGTAACTTAAGATTTCGATAACTTAGGAACCGATTGAGTTCTCTATCTTATGGAGGCTTCTGATAGGTTCTTAGATGGTTTTAGACTATTTAATTATTATATCTTAGTTTTTTTGGGGCTATTCTACTACTTTCCGTAATCTTCGATTACATTCCTGGATGCTAGGAGCACAGTCAAACGTGATTACTGCTGCCTTGCACAAATTGTAATGTGTTTACTCTTAATATTATTTTCTCTAGTGCCGCCCTTATTTATCTTGTATTACATTATCTTTACTCTTATTATTATTTTCTGTAGTGCCGCCCTTACTTATCTTGTATTACATTATCTTTACTTTTATTATTATTTTCTGTAGTGCCACCCTTACTTATCTTGTATTACATTATCTTTACTCTTGTTATTATTTTCTCTAGTGCCGCCCTTACTTATCTTGTATTACATTATCTTTACTCTTATTATTATTTTCTGTAGTGCCACCCTTACTTATCTTGTATTACATTATCTTTACTCTTGTTATTATTTTCTCTAGTGCCGCCCTTACTTATCTTGTATTACATTATCTTTACTCTAAACGGTTGATTTTTTATTAAATGAATAAGTTAGGGTACAATGTTTGGCACTTTCGATATAAGTAAATGATAATAAAAAACCCATAGAATGCGATAATAACTTCAGAAAAATTGAAGAAAATAGTTTTCATACTTAATTAACGTTTTTAAGTTTTTCTTCAAAATGTTTAGATAAGATGCCTTTAAAAGTCGTCTATGATTTTGTCAGGGATAAAAATGTAACTTTAAAATAAGAATTACAACATATTTTTTCAATTAGTACAAAGTAAAATTTTGAACATTTTATTGATCAGTATATTTTTTAAAATGTGAAGTAGAAACCTGAATATTTTATCATGAAAATTGTGTTATGATTTGATTGTCTGCTAGATTACAAGAAAAAAGATACTGACAGTACTTGTTGGTTCTTTTAAAAAAATTAGGTAGATTACTTTCAGAACCCCTCTTTTTGCAACGTTATTTCAATATAACAGAGCCGTAGTCTTAGTGTACTCAATATCTAGACAGCCAACCATTGTTTTAGAATTGTTCAATTTTTTAAACTTCTGATAAAAACAGAATTAATGGTATTTTTGTAAATATTATACCTCCAAGAAATGGCTATACTTCCCAATCATATGTTGTGTGATATTTAAGAGGAATTATTTGATATAATGTCATTAAAATATTCGTTGAAAAAAGTGCTATTCTAGCTTATACTTTACATTTTAATGTGTATGATAATTCAAATAAAAGATAATGAAGATTTATATTATATTTAATTGTTATAATTATAAAGAAAAACCTGGAAACAGTAAAAAACTGACTTTATTTTATTGACGTAGGGAAAATTTTGTCAAATATTTGAATAAAAAAACAATATGAAACAAAATAAATTATTTTTAATATAGTCACAAAAAGGCTTAATGAGTTTAGGAAATATTTCATTCACTAATCATGTCATTTAAACTCTATTAAACAGAATACAGTGTAAAAAGATGTTCTCGTTTTAATTTTAAGTAATTTCAAATGCATTTTAATACCTTTTAATGATTTATTTTTTTAAACATCTTTTTTATAAAATGTTATTGATTTTTGAAGTTATATGTTAAAATGTTTTTAAATTTTGTTAACATTTTGTTTTAAATGTAGAAAATTGGTAATTCTAAACATTCAAAAAATGATTTTATTAAATTTTCATCACTTAAATTGCATGTTTGATGAAATTTTCAACTGATAATTCAAGAAAAATCGTTTAAGTTTTATTATATTTTACTTTGAAATGTTAAAAAAATATAATTATTGTCAAAAATGTGGAAGTTATACTTTCCTCAAAAAAAGACTTAAAACATGCAAATTAACACGTGTAATGAGATTTTTTTTCTTTCAGGTTTAATTTTAAGTAATTATTGATATTTTTTGTAAAAAGGATTTTATATAAAAAGTTTTAAAACTCGAGTTATGTAGTGGTACTAAAAAAGGTTGCGAATTTATGCAATTTTCTTGCAAAAAAAATTTTCTAGGATTTTAAAAATAGCAAAGGATGTTATTAGACGTACTTACAGATACAATTGCTAAGTCATTTTGGCCAAACACTAAAATAAAGTTTTGACATCTGAGGGTCCAACCGTGTCTTATTATTATTTTCTGTAGTGCCGCCCTTACTTATCTTGTATTACATTATCTTTACTCTTGTTATTATTTTCTCTAGTGCCGCCCTTACTTATCTTGTATTACATTATCTTTACTCTTATTATTATTTTCTGTAGTGCCGCCCTTACTTATCTTGTATTACATTATCTTTACTCTTGTTATTATTTTCTCTAGTGCCGCCCTTACTTATCTTGTATTACATATTCAATCTTGGTGCATGTCATCATTCTGTATTAGTGCACCACAGAAATTGACCTTGTTCGAAAGCAGAAACCGGAATATGATGTGTTATTTTTATGCATGGTATTCTATATTAGAGCGCCACAGAAATTGATCTTGTTTGAGAGCAGAAATCAGACTATAATATGTTATCTTGATGCATGGCATTCTATATTAAGAAAACACGGAAATTGGTCTTGTTCAAGATCAGAAACCTGAATAAAAAATTGTCCATGCAGTTGTTTCTAATGCATAATACGTCAGGTTTTTGTACTAGAACATGATCAATTTCAGAGGTCCCTATTGTATGCATGTAAGAAAATATATTTTATCCTCTAATAAATTCTGGTAAAGACAATTCTTGCCTATTATCCCTTGCAGAGTCAGCTCAGTCATCATATAATTGTCCTCTCAATTTAAAACTCAATTATGATACTCTTACATTATAAAGTTTAAAATCAAAATCATTGAAATAAATGGTATAGCAAAGGTCATAAAATATAATTGGAGCGCAATTACTCAGAGCTTTATTGAACCTAGGATTGCTAGGAAATCAGCTACTCAATAATTGAAAATAGATTTAACAATTAAACTTTTATGAATCATTTCATGTTTGTTAATAAAAAAAATCAGCAATTACAATGTTTTTGATCGACCTAATCTGTCCCAATTTACCCTCCCAAGTGATACATTAGGAATGTGTGTTTGTGTATATAATAGTAGGCAGGAACCTAAAGGGATAAGACAATGGCTTATAAATTGATGTACATCCCCAATGATGACACACAAAATTACCCGTTCTGTAGAGTATATTTAGTGGTTGAAACATTTAAACACTCGACTTAACCAATTAAAATTCAATAAAAGTTTCAAAGTTGTTATGCCAACGAATAAGAAAACTGTATTATCAAACTTTGGGGACTAGTGTAATAAACAGCCCAATGTCCCCTCCCTCCATGAATAAGAGGACACACAAACTAATTTGTAACACAGTCATCTATATAGCACATAGCTTTCTAGCTTTTTTATAGGATTTTTTTCTCAGTCTTCTTATGGCAAGCTACTTAATTCTTGGAGGTTTGCTTAATGAGCGTTATATCATATCCACCTGGAAAATATCTTAAAACCATTACAAAGCTTACCCTAAGATCAGAGGATTTAAAGATCCCTGACTTTACATATTAAAATTTCCTAATAAGAACAATTATTCCAATGATAAGTGTCGAACTAGTTTAGTTGAATAATAACAGTAAACTGTAACACATTCTTTTTTTTGATATATATTTTAACATTTATCTTAATATATATAGATTTAAAATGTGCCTTTAGTAAACAAAGTAAACCAAAAAGCAAACGAGTATATTACAATTTACAAATAGTTTATTTATTTATTGAGAGACAAGAAACCTTGACATCAAAAAGGAACATGGAATTATATTCTAGAAAACAATCTGAGATGAATAAGGATACTAACAAGGATGACAACAGCCATAAGTAGCGAAACTCAAAAATAATAAATGGATATCCGGAAAAAAATGAACTAAAGTGCAGTTTCATAAAAAACTATAAGAAGGTGTATCAACTATTTTTTTTATAGCTAGCCGGTTCTTTTAGTAAGTAGTAGATGTAAAATTTTTCATAGAATTCAGATATGCAATCGTTTTTTTTGTAGATCTCTTATTTTTTAAGTAATTTAAGTTTTTAAAAAAAAAATTAAGTCGATTTTAAGGTACTAAAATGCAACAAAAAAAAAGAAAGAAAATGGTCATTATGAACAAAAATAGTAAGATCTTTAATTTGACACCTTACTTTTTCAATTCTGTCAGGTAATTATTGAAAAAATAGATTTTTTAAAACCCACGAGAATAAAAACTTTGAACTTACTTTTATTATTTCACAGGTAAAAAAATATGGGTTCATATATACCTTTAGAATCAGAAAAATATTACGAATCCATTGTAAGCAAAATTGAAAAAAAAAGTTTACAATATAGTATATAAACTACAATAAAAGGAATTATATGAAAATATCATATTATATTGTACAGGCAACGTCTTAATTCTTGAATTGAGTATAAAAATGGGAAGGGGGTAAAGAGGGGGTAAAAAAGGGAAGACGATAGTGTTGCCTGAACAAAAAATATAATTGGCCAATTGTTTATTTTTTTATTTTTTTACTTTTTTTCAATTTTGCTTACAATGGATTCGTAATATTTTTCTGATTCTAAAGGTATATATGAACCCATGTTTTTTATGTCTGTTTGAGAAAATATTTAGGTCTAAAGTTTTTATTAAACCGAGGTTAAAAAATAGATTTTTTCAATAATTACTCAACAGATTTTTAAAAGTAAGGTGTCAAATTAAAGATCTTACTATTTTTGTTCTTACTGGCCATTTTCTTCTTTTATTTGGTTGCGTTTTAGTACCTTAAAACCGACTTAATTATTTTTTTAAAAAACTTAAACTACTTAAAAAATAAGAGGTCTACAAAAAAACCGATTGCATATCTGAATTCTATGAAAAATTTTACATCTACTACTTACTAAAAGAACCGGCTAGCTATAAAAAAAAAGTTGATACACCTTCTTTAAAAAAATCACGAAACCTTGTAAGATTAATAACGAGAAAATCTAGGAATCGATCTAGCACTTGAACGAATAAGCAAATCTCAATGATACTTTGTGGAGATATGTAAATTGTGAACCTATTTAATCACTAAAAATATCAGCCGTCTATCTTGAATAGGAGTAAAGAAAATCATAAAAACTTAAAAATCTAGGAATCGAACTAGCAACCCAAACATTTGATGAATCTCAATAACACATGATAAAAGTATGCAGAATATTAGAGTATTCTATCCCTGAAAATTTTCTAACGTTTATCTTGAATAGGAGTTGAGAAATCATGAAAACTTAAAATGTAAGAATCGATCTAGCACCCTAATTTATTGACGAATCTTAATGAAACTTTGTGAAAATATTAAGACTGTTAACATAATTAATCCCTAAAAATTTCAGCCTTCTATCTTTAATAGGGGCCGAGAATATCACGTTTCCCCATTTCTGTCTCAGACGGACGGAAGTAGTTTAAGATTCTGTAATAAATAGGATGCTAGGATTCTTTACAGTCATCTAAAGGGATACGACAATGGCCGATAAGTTGATGTACATCCCCAATTTTGATACCAAAAACCTTCTGTAGATTACAATTAGTTGTTGAAACGTTTAGACTTTCAACTTAACAAATCAAAATTCAATAAAAGTTCCCAAAGTTGTTAAGCCTACGAATACTTTTGTAACTAGTGTAATGAACAGCCTGATGTCCCCTCCCACCCTGTTTTTTAAGGGTCTAAGGGTACTTTTCCATATATTTAGGCCTTGTTAATAGGTGTTTATTTAGCAGATTAATCAATAGCAAATCTTAAAGCAAAATATTTTGGTCTTACTGTTTTTATGAATATATTTCCCTTGAATCAGCTAAGGTCAATAAATATAGCAAATGTTCCTATATAGATTTGTAATGGATGTTTCTTTATATCTATAATACAAAGTAGAACGATGTCTGTCTGTTTGTTTGTCTGTGTGTTTATCTGTTTGTTTGTCTGTTTTTTTGTTTGTAGCGAAGGATCTCGCTAACCGCTGAACCGATCGGGTTCTCCTTTACAGGGTAGCTTCTCATAGGTCCCGGGAAGGTTTATAACTTTATTGAGGGGTGGGACACCTCCAACCCCCCAAAAAATTAAAATACCCCCCCCCCATTTTTTTTTACTTTTTAAAACCAAAATTAAAATGGTAAGGTCGACTACCCCCCGCCCCCTATAAAAAAAATTCCCCCTCCCCAAAGAAAATTTTTTTTTAGGTTTATTTTTTTTAATCTAAATCACGAAAAATTAGTTTGATCAAACCTCTTGGGGCAAAGCCCCTAGAGGCTAGGGACGAAACCGCTAGTAAAGGATATATAAAGCATCAAGATATTTATTCAGGGAGAGAGGGGATTATCAATTGTAAGTTATACTGCCCCAAAAAAGTTTCTAAACTCGTTAAGACATCCCCTATCCTTAAATATTGAATCTTAATGGGGTTGTTAAAAGAATTATATTCCAAACTTTTCTACCAATAGTTTAAAAGCGGAGCTTTTCTATAATTAGGGTCGGTCCGTCCGTACGTACGTCCGTTACTGTTAGCTCTTTTCGTTAATTTAAACAGGTTAGAATTGTCCTATCGATTTCTAACTTTGCATGCTGATTCCTATAACAGTTAGGTATTACTTAGAAAGCGCAGCAACTCTATAATCGTTACAAGAAAGTCCGTACGTCCATTTAAAACTTTTTACTTTTTTGACAACAAATTTGTGAATGTTGAAATTATCCTATTCATCTGATTTTTTAAATACTAATTCCTGATACAACGATTATAAGCGAAGCATCTCTATAATCAAGTCATAAAAACGTTAGTATGTCCTTAAACAGCAAAATGTATTTAATCAGTTTCGCAACAAATTTACTTACAATTTTGTAAAATTATATGCATTAATATTCAGTTCTTGCACTCTACAAGTGTTAATGTTCGTTTGTCCTTCCATTTTAGAGCTTCGCTTTTATGGATGTTGTCATCATTTATCTTCTAGTGTTACATCCATGAACATCCCTAAAGAATGTAATCATCTAAGGTACAAGGAGAGTAATATTATCAAGGACAATAAAATCCTTATACTAAAGTAACAGGATGTTTGTCTGTCTGTGTGTCTGTCTGTCTGTCTGTGTGTCTGTACCGAAGGATCTCGCTAACCGCTGAACCGATCGGGTTCTCCTTAACAGGGTAGCTTCTCATAAGTCCCGGGAAGGTTTATAACTATTTTGGGGGAGGGTACCACCACCCTCCCAAGAGAAATGACAAACAAAATCTAAATTTTTTCAAATTTAGGGGAGACTTCAACGTCAAATAAGGTGGTATCGTACATAAAAAATTAATTTTAACAAACAAAAACATTTAAAGTGCCACTAGAGGCCTCTAGGGGCGTAGCCGCTAGTAAAAAATAACGCAGCAGTAACAACAGAATGCTATTGTAGTTTTAAGTTTTAAGTTAATGTAAAATGTTAAAATAAATGTTTAATTTAAAGATTAAAATTTGTACAAGGGCATCATAAGCCCCTAAACTTAACTCTTAACGGTCGGGAGGGGGGGGGGGGCGTTCAGGAATGATCCTCCAGGTCCTGGTCCTCCAGGTCTCCAGAAATTTTTAAAAGCCTCCAGTGACCGCAATTTTTTACTTAGAGACATGAAATTTTAAGTTTAAGCTTTTCTTAGATAGCATATTGAAATTTCATAAAGATCCACACCCGTTTTCACGCTGACCGCCGACTGCGGCGGCTGGCAGCTGCAAGGTACAGCTGTTGCTGCCGAAATTTATGTTTTGAGATGACTAATATAAAATTTACATAAAGATAAATTTTTCTGAAAAAAATGTTTTTCTAGCTTAAGAAATAAGAAAATGACTGAATTTTGAAGTTTTTCTTTTTCATAGGAAACCTTATGATTTTTTGGGGTTAAAATTGAAATTATGGTTTGCTATAGCAATATGGTTCAGCCTTTGCCGTATGAGCTATTTTACCTATAGCCATTTTAAAAATAAATTGAATATGATTGAACCTCACCATAGTGCCTAAAAAAAGGGGATAAATGAAAAAACTTTTGGCCAAAGTATCCCGAATGACGTCATATTATGATAATAGACTTTTTTTTATAAAAAGGAGGATAGATATAAAAATATATGGCCGACGTCATAGTAGAGTTATGTATTATTCTAATATAACGTCATTTGGGATACTTTGGCAAAATTTTTTTAATTTATTAATTTTTTTAAAGACACTGAAAAAGCTTTACTAATGAACATAATTATTGCCTTGCTATATTTCTTAAGCATAGTGTTGTCCTTGTTAGCATGTGATGACAAAGTCAGCTGAATTTGAGTTTCCGATTGTGTACGTATCACCCTCATTCTATCTCAATTTTTACTACTAGCTAAAAAAGCTTCAAACTTTTTTTAAAAATCAAAAGAAGGTGTATTAACTTTTTTGCTTTTTATTTAAGATAGCTAGCCGGTGCTTTTAGTAAGTAGTAGATGTAAAATTTTACATATAATTCAGATATGTAATCGGTTTTTTTTGTAGACCTCTTATTTTTAAAGTAATTTAAGTTTTTAAAAAAAAATAATAAGTCGGTTTTAAGGTACTAAAACGCAACAAAATAAAAGAAGAAAATTGCCAGTATGAACAAAAATAGTAAGATCTTTAATTTGACACCTTACTTTTAAAATTCTGTTGAGTAATTATTGAAAAAATCTATTTTTTTAACCTCGGACTAATAAAAACTTTAAACCTAAATATTTTCTCAAACAGACATAAAAAATATGGGTTCATATATACCTTTAGAATCAGAAAAATATTACGAATCTATTCTAAGCAAAATTGAAAAAGTTTTATAAAACTATAATAAAAAAAATAAGTTTATTTTAAGAATCATAATTTTTGGCTTTAAAGGGTTGACTTGAACAAAACCTGAACAAAACCTAAACAAATATACATACACTGTAACAGATATTTTTTAAACACAAGAAACAATAATGCATTTTTAACTGCATTGTTTTGAAGTTTATAAACAGACTGAAGCATACTTGTTCATAATTTTTCATTCTTTACATGTTATGTAAGTATCACTATTTTTATTGTAGTATCTATTGTATATATTGTTTGAACATTATCCTTTTTTTTGTCAATTCTATTGGTAAAGTTTTGAGGTGAAGCTTCTTGATTCATCAATTTTAGAGATTTTTGATTGGCTAGTTTAATAGTTACAATTAAGTGTTGCCTGTAAAAATATAATATTTTAGGCCATTTTTATTTTTTAAAGTTTTTACTTTTTTTCAATTTTGCATAGAATGGATTCATAATATTTTTCTGATTCTAAAGGTATATATGAACCCATGTTTTTATGTCTGTTTGAGAAAATATAAAGTTTTAAAGTTTTTATTAAACCGAGGTTAAAAAAATAGATTTTTTCAATAATTACTCAACAGAATTTTAAAAGTAAGGTGTCAAATTAAAGATCTTACTATTTTTGTTCATACTGGCCATTTACTTCTTTTATTTTGTTGCCTTTTAGTACCTTAAAACCGACTTAATTATTTTTAAAAAAAACTTAAATTACTTTAAAAATAAGAGGTCTACAAAAAAACCGATTGCATATCTGAATTCTATGAAAAATTTTACATCTACCACTTACTAAAAGCACCGGCTAGCTATCTTAGATAAAAAGCAAAAGAGTTAATACACCTTCTTTGAAAAATTTTAATTTTGAATGTATAATGTATAAATCGCTTTGTTTTCACAAATTAACATACTTAATTAATGTAGGCTGAAAATAGCTTTTGCAATAGTTGTCGTACAACTTTTGAAATTAGGGAAAAATGGGCAATCATTATTCAGTTGATCAATGACAACCTTAAAACTATTTTGCAGCATGTAAATTGTTGGTAAAACAATGTTTAATAAGTACAAGGACAGTACGTAAAACTATATTATATCCTTAAAACATAGTTAAATGCACATTAAATAGATATATTTTCAAGTTCTGTTCATTTAGAGGTAGCAATTTTATAAATTGCACGCTTTCACACAGAGTATTCTGTTGAGCAAAACCAATCTTTCTTATTCTCTTTAAAAATAAGAATTTCTTTTTACTTAAAAAAAGGCAAAATTGTCAATCCATATTATTAAGATAAGCGATGACACTCAAATTAAATTGAAGGATATCCAATATTGCCAATAAAAATATAAAACTTACTTTATTATTTAAGAAAAACAAATTTAATTAAAGATGTAAGGGAAATCTAACATAGAAGGAGGGGGAGGGGGACTTTTGGCTGTGTTTACACTACTTCCCAAAGTTTTAATATAAAGTTTTCTTATTCATTGGCTTTAAAACTTTGAGGACCTTTATCGAATTGTATTTGGTCGGTTGAGAATAAATTGAGTGTCAATACTGTTCAACCACTAATTGTAATCTACAGTAGGGGTAAGTTTGTGTATCATCATAGTGGATGTATCTCAATTTATCGGCCATTGTCATATCTCTTTACATCCCTGGAAATTTAAATTGATTGCTGATGATAAATTAATATGTAAAAAACTTTTTTGAAGCGATGACAGACTATAATGTAGTATGCATGAATGATAATGGTTTTATCAACCACACTGGAAAAATACTCATTCCATTAGCCGTAGGAATATACTTTCACAGAAAGGGATTGGCTTTCTTAATAACTAATAAAATAGTCTTTTACTGCATCTTATTATAAACAGCCTTCAGCAAATATAAAAATGTATAATTAAAAGATTTAAACCAGTTTTTAAGCCCCAAGGTGCCGAAGGCACGGGCTAAAAACTTGTTTTAAACTTATGATTTTACATTTCATATTCGTAGAAAATTGAAAATAATATGGTACTAGACGGTTTTTTTTCAGTATGGCTGAGAACCGGTTCTAATCCACCTGATATTAAATAGTTTCGAAGTGATATGGGAAAATTAATTATTGTATATTAGGATATATAAGTTGGAAGGAATTTTAATGTTAGAGGGAGATTTAAAATCTGCATTAAATTTCAAGGATTTTTTTTTTATAAAATTCGTTTTTTGTATAATTATTTATCTAAAAGCGGAAAAACAATTTAAGTTCATAAATTTTGATAGGTGGATTAGAAACTACCTGCGCTCTATTTGGTTGAATGATGTGCGACACTTAAGCTTCTCCTATCAGAGCGAAGATAATTTTCAATCCACCAATCACAGATGTCAAAATTAATTAACTTAAATTGTATTTCCGCTTTTAGATAAAGAATTATACAAAAAAACGAATTTTATAAAAAAAAATCCTTAAAATTTGATGCAGATTTCAAATCTTCCTCTAACATTAAAATTCCTTCCAACTTATATATCCTATTGAAAATATCTCCAGATCTAGATGACGGGTTCTCATTTTTTTGTATTTAGTTAGGTAAATTCATAAGTCACTTAAGTTTTCGAATAAGTCTTTTTCAAAGAATCCACTGCCGAGCCTAAATCTTAATATATGCAAACATAAATTGCAAACAAAGCATTCTAATTTGTGTAATGCAGAAATTCAACATTTATTTTCATTATTCTAATCTAGTACATGACATATAAATTTAAAGAATACTTTTAATCAGGGAGTAAGGGAGGGGACAATGGATCGAATATTCAATTTTTAAGGAGTCTCAGAATTTGGGGACTGGCTTAAAGGGAATTTGCACGAATACAGCAGATTCTTACTGATTTTGGGGACTTGCGCATCAATGCCCCGCTAACTAGCTGAGCTAGTTTTGAATATGCAGACAGAAAAGTTTGTTATTTATCGCTGGTTTAAAAAAATATTTTTCCCAAGAAAATGTCTTTTCATGTATAGAAACTCTACTGTGATATTTATGTATTAAATAATCTAAGAACCGCTGGAATTTAGGGGTGAGTTATAAATATATCAGAAGGGTTGAGGTAGTTCTAAACAAGATTTTTCTAGTGATTAATTACAGAATGTTTACTACATTGTGATGCGTTGATAATTTAATTTTCAAGTAAATGATTTTTTTCTTAGAACTAATTTTGTTCTAAATTAGGTTACCATGATCCCTTTACAATTTTGGTAAAATTTTCTTGATAAATCTGGTTTTCATTGCCTTTCAGCGAACCCTCTTAAATTGAATTAATTGCCCATTGTCCCCTCCCTTACTCCCTGACTTTTAATTTGATACTATAGTAATGTACATTCAAAATATTACGATTGTCATTATTCCATTTTATTGTTTGTTTTTCTTGAATAGTAAAAGTTGATAATGCTGGTTTATTGTCCCAGAGGGCCTTCAGGCTCAATCAACAAAACATTGCCCCCAAAGAAAGTATAATTTTGTTTTTGCAGACAACTAACTATTATACAATACCAGAGCTGGATCTTTAAATCATTTTAGTGGTGAGCCAACTTTCCACCAATGAGAGCACAGCATTTTATGAAATACCGTGCTGTAATTGGCTGAAATTCGGCTCACCCCGATCTGGCTCACCACTAAAATGATTTAAAGATCCAGCTAAGAAGAATATGGAATTTTAACTTTTTAAATGAAAAACAACCAAACTGCAAAATTAGATCGGGAAATGCTTTAAATGAATAATCTGAAAATGTAATGTCTAGTTAGCTTTCATAGCAATGCCTGCTAAAAATTACTAAACAAAATATTGTTATATATTTAGGATTGCAACTAATGGACATGTTTGTCGCTGGTATTATGCTTTTTAAAAGCGAAGCTTTTCTATAATTTGGGTCGGTCCGTCTGTACGTCCGTCCGTCCGTAACGGATAGCTTTTTTCGTTAATTTAGGCATGTTAGAATTGTCCTATCGATTTCAAACTTGGATGGAAATTCCTTTAGAAGTTAGGTACGAGTTAGAAAACGTAGCAATTCTATAATCATTACCAGAATGTCCGTACGTCCATTTTAAACATGTTGATTATTTTTTTTACATTTTTAACAACAAATTTGTATGTGACCACCTAATTTTCCGATTTGTCTGATTTTTGGTATACTGATTCCTGGGACAACAGAGTACAATATTATAAGCGAAGCAACTCTATAATCAAGTCCTAAAAATGTAAGTCTGTCCATAAATATTATCCTGAATCAAGCAGTTTTTTAACAAATTTACTTACAATTTTGCTTTGACTCTTACACATTTACATTCTGATTATTCAGTTCTGACATTATACAAGTGTTAATGTCCGTTTGTCCAACCGTTTCAGAGCCTCGCTTTTATGGATGTTGTCAGCATTGTCTTAATCTATAGTTATGTATTCATACTGCACTGACTCTGTTGTTACAATGTATATTAACATGCAAATAATGTTCTGTTGATCTTAGTTTTCCCGACCCAATTATGCAGTTTACTTTGTTTTTCATTAAAAAGGTTACAATGCCATATAGCATTGTTTAATAATTGTTATCAAGGAAACATAAGTGTTACTATTTTATTAACACTTATTTGAGTATTTTAAAGTTAGTATATTTTTCAACCTAATTAAAAAATACTCTATTCTAAGACATGAAGATCATTTCAATTCATTTTGTCCCTTTTAGAAGTGAATCAAGCTTGGTGGGTTTTTTTGTTCTCCTGGTCTTTAGGGCACTCAGGGCAATATTATGATTAATGTTCTTAATTGCATAAATGAAATTAAAAGACCTAAAATCAGACAGAGGGACGTACAGACATACTATAGATATAGAACAGCTACTCTACTATAAATGTTTGGGAAGTAGAATAGAATAACATTATGATTAATCATCATCACAAATACATGGAAAAATATCACAAAAATAAGATCATTTAGAAAAGAAAGTTATATATGTACATAATTTTGTATTTTTTCCTCATTGATTTGTGTTTTTGGTTTATTTAATACCTGCGGCTGCGCACCTAGCCCATAAAAGCTCTGACGTCGAAGGGATAAGGAGGGGGCAAACAAAATATCCTAAATCAAGCCATTTTTAGAAATTAGAACCTATACAAAGCTTCATTGCTAAGAAAGACCAAATGGGTCCACTAGTTGCGTTTTAAAATTAAGGCAAAAAATTATTTAAAGAAAATTATACAGCAAATAAGCAATTTCATCTGAGCTGGATCTTTAAATCATTTCAATGGTGCGCTAAATCACCCCGCGCAATATTTCAGCCAATCACAGCGGCGCATTTACGAATTGGGACGCTGTGATAAATTCTGCGCGGGGTGATTTAGCGCACCATTGAAATGATTTAAAGATTCAGCTTTGGTTAATTTTGTAGCCTCGTAAAGAAAGAGAAATAGGCAGTTAAGCCAGAATATTTGTTTTGAAAAGCAATCATCTCCCCCATCCCATTCTCTAAATGATCCTATATACTATTCTTAATCTTTCTATCTACTTTTCTTTCTTTTTCCTACTCTCTCTGCCGCTTTTCGGCATTCTCTCTTTCTTTCTTTTTAAAAGCGAAGCTTTTCTATAATTGTAACGGATAGCTATTCCCGTTAATTAAGGCATGTTAGAATTGTCCTATCGATTTCAAACTTTGCATGGTGATTCCTGTAGTAGTTAGGTACGATTTAGAAAGCGTAGCAACTCTATAATCGTTACACAAATGTCCGTACGTCCATTTTAAACATGTTTATTTTTAACAAATTTGTATGTGATAAAATCATCCGATTAATTTAATTTATGGAATACTGATTCCTAGGACAACAAAGTACAATGTTATAAGCGAAGCTTCTCTATAATCAAATCCTAAAAACGTAAATATGTTCTAAAACATTATCCTGTATTTAAGCAGTTTTTCAACAAATTTAATTAAAATTTTGATTCGACATTTATAATTACGTTCTGATTTTTCAGTTCTGACACACTACAAGTATAAATGTTCGTTTGTCCTACCGTTTCAGAGCTTCACTTTTATCGATGTTGTCATCCTTGTTCTCCAATTAAATTGATATTAAGGCCACTACTCAATAACTATGGAGTTTGAACTGACAACTGGCTTTACGCTACAACGTCCTAATGTTAAAGTCAGATAATAGTTATTTCTCGCATCGTATTATAAACAGCTTTCTGCGGATATAGAATAATAATTGTACATTTTTCTATTCGTAGAAAGCTAGATATAATACGATGCTAGACATATTTTTTTCGTATGGATGAGAACCAGTTCCTATCCACCGGATTCGAATAAATACGAGAAAAAAATTACTATACATGTTAAGGAAATCCATATATTATTACTTGGATATTGCACAAGATTTTCATGTATTTTCATAAAGTAATACTTGCAGCTGGCTAAAATGATGATACCCCTCATCCACCCCCTTTACCCCATTCCTTCTCCTCCTGGTGGAGGAACGAACTGACTAGTAAATATGTCCACTTATATCCTATATCCATTATTAAGGATTAACGTATTAAAAAAATGTCTATCTAACGAATCATATTTAGTAGTATTATGACAAAATAATTTTCCATCTTTTCAGTATAATGCACTGTATTATCTTTACTGTTCTTTGCTATCTAAAATATTGTAAGTCTGATGTGTTATTTGAATTGTTTAAATTTTTATAGCGGCTGCTCCATTAGAGGCACTTGTGGTGAGGGGGGGGTTGTAGCGAGCCCCCCCCTTCAATTATCCTTATAATAAAGTAACAGGATGTTTGTGTGTTTGTCTGTTTGAGTGTTTGTATGTTTGTAGCGAAGGATCTCGCTAACCGCTGAACCGATCGGGTTCTCCTTAACAGGGTAGCTTCTCATAGGTCCCGGGAAGGTTTATAACTTTTTTCTTGAGGTGTTGAAAAATGAAAAATTTTCTTTTAAAACTAAAATTAATGATTTTAATAGAATTGTTGGTCAGAAAGACATTCCCTTGTCCCTGAGTTTTTTCAGCCCCGAGGTGCAGAAGGCACCGGCTAAAAAACTGGTTTTAATCTTATGATTGTACATTTTTATATTCGTAGAAAGCTGGATGTAATACGATGCTAGACATAGTTTTTTCGTATGGATGAGAACCGGTTCCTATCCACCGGATTCGAATGAATACGAGAAAGTTGTTTATCTGTTCATGGTGTACACACACAAACACACAAAAATCCAGTTAAAGATAGCAATTTACTATAGGTTAAAAATACAATATTAAGATGAACTATTATTTGTGAAAATTTCTGGATTATCCTTTATCCTTGTCTAAAGTATTTCTGTTCTAAACATATTTTGACAATCCACACTAAAAGTTGTGCAAAAATATGTGCACATCTGCAGAAATAACTACGAGTATTAGCACAAACCAAATGATAGATTAGATTTATACAGAAAGAATTTACTAAGAGGAAAAATGACGAACCCCAAACTGTCCCAGTTTTGAGCAAGACGATTCCTGTGACGTCATATAAAAAGGGAAGGGGGGAAGAAAATCTCTTTCCTTTTCTCCCATCCATTTTGAAGAGATTTTCATCCCCCCTTCCCTTTTTCTTTCTCGAAACGTATATGACGTAACTGGAATCGTCTTGCTCAAAACTGGGACAGTTTGGGGTTTGTCAGAAAAATTCCTTTAATAGGATAACATATGATCTGGTCGTACGTAGCGGAAAGCTCTTTCGGAAATCCAGGCAAGTAATAATTATCATATCGATTTTAATTTTACATGATGATTCCTTTAACAGTTAGGTACGATTTAGAAAGCATAACAACTCTATAATCGTTATGTCTATTTAAAGCATGTTGAGTTTTTGTATCATATAGTTGTTCTATTAATCAGACTTTTTTTTGAAATAGTGTTTCCTATAATAATAAGGTACAACAGTATAGGCGATGCTTTTCTTTAATCAGGTCCTAAAAATTATGTATAAGTTTGTACACCTTAATTTGGTGAAGTAAGTTATACAATTTTACAAGCTAATAAAAAGGACATGTTGATTTCACATTTTCTATATAATATGGGAAGTTTTTTATGTTCAATTATTACGTATGAACTCAAAAAAGTATGGGTCTCCAAAAAATAGGTTTGATTGCGCTTCTTTTATTACTAGCAGCTACGCCCCTAGAGGCTTCTAATTTTTTTGGGGGGGTGGGGGTGCCCCCCCCCTCATTTTTAATTTTAGCCGGTGCCTTCGGCACCTCGGGGCTAAAAACAATTGTATTCTGCGTAATTGTATTCTGCGTAAAAAGTTTGGTTGATTTTGCCAATAAGCAATCCAATAGAAATACCATTTAAATTCCTAATAAAAATTGACATGAGAGGTCATTCAAAGCTTTATTGATAAATCAAATATTAACACAGTCCGTTAGAAAAAATAGACAGGTGGACATACCCAATTGTACAAAACATTCTATAAAAGAAAAACTGGACCTATATCTCTAATATTAATTGTGAAATTATGTTAATATATAGATTAATAAATTAAACTGAGGTTGGAAAATACAATAGTCTGTAAATTATGCTGGTATATGGTACCTAAAGTGTTATAATATTTTACCGTGAACTGCAGTAGATCCTAATATAAACATCAATTTGTCATTCATTGACTTATCCCTTGAATTCCTTGCTTAAACCTCTATCTATTCTATATCTCTGTGAGTAATGCAGCAGTAAGGAAGGAAAGAGCTATATAATATACCTCAACTTTTTGGAGTGTGCATTCATTTCTGCAAATGTATTACAATATAAAATCATCATAGCTGCATATTGTTACAACAGCACAAACTCACCCTTCCCCTTTGCTTTACTTGCATCATTAAGAATACATGTAAAAGTATAGATGTATATTCCAGACTGCTACCTGACCCAAGTGGTGGAGACCCTTTTCGTCTGCAAGGAAATTGTTTTCTGTTTTTTTTATGGATTTGGCTATGTTTTTATTTACGACGCTATTAGCTGATTTCAAAGACCCAATATACAGGACCCCCGCCCGGTGGACAGAATTAAATATGCCTCTATTCTTTTAGTGTAATTCATTCAGCCTACAAATAATTTACTTTCAGGTATTTTTAAAAGCGAATCTTTTCTATAATTAGGGTCGGTCCGTCCGTCCACACGTCCGTAACGGATAGCTTTTTTCGTTAGTTTAGGCATGTTAGAATTGTCCTATCGATTTCAAACTTTGCATGATGATTCTATTAGTGGTTAGGTACGATTTAGAAAGCGTAGCAACTCTATAATCATTACCAGAATGTCCGTACGTCCATTTTAAACATGTTGATTTTTTTTACTTTTTTAACAACGAATTTTTAAAAGATTTTTGGTATATTGATTCCTGGGACAACAAAGTATTATGTTATAAGCGAAGCAACTCTATAATCAAGTCCTAAAAATGTAAGTATGTCCATAAACATTATCCTGTAACAAATTTACTTACAATTTTGCTTCGACTCTTATACATTTATATTCTGATTATTCAGTTCTGACACTATACACGTGTTAATGTCCGTTTGTCCTACCGTTTCAGAGGTTCGCTTTTATGGATGTTGTCATTCTTGTTGTTTTTTTTTGTCTGAGGGAGTGGCCATTGGATTGTAAATTGTTACCTAAAGTTATATGAATCTAAAAACGTACTCTTATTCTTTGGCTTAAAAATGATAGGTACTTATATCGAACCTTGATGAGTCCATACTTTTTTACCAATTATTTAAATTCCAAAAAGAGGGTTGTTGTTGCAAATACTAAATTTTGTATGGGTAATTATGTGAAAGTGATAAAACACCCAACTTTTATACTATATTTAGTAAAGGAATAATCCAAAAAATATATAAAATTCAGATTTAGCTAAGCTATGAAGATGCCTAAATTAACATAAGCATTATTCATGTGGTCTTGGGAAACATTTTAAAGATTTTAGATTTGAGATATTGTATTGAAATATATCTATAATAAAAGTAGAACGATGTCTGTCTGTCTGTTTGTTTGTAGCAAAGGATCTCGCTAACCGCTGAACCGATCGGGTTCTCCTTTACAGGGTAGCTTCACATAGGTCCCGGGAAGGTTTATAACTATTTTCTTGGGGGTTGGGACACCAATTTTTTTTCTTTTTGAAACTAACTAAAATTAAAATAGTGCGGTCGACTACCCCCCCCCTCCCAAAAAAAATCCCTTCCCCCCCCCAACATTTTTTTTTTTAATTTTTAAATTTTAAAGTTTTCTTTTAAATCTAAAACACGAAAAATTAGTTTGATCAAACTTTTTGGGACACAGCCCCTAGAGGCTAGGGGCGAAGCCGCTAGTAGTTTATAAGTGGATATAATATACGTGGATATTATGACAGGATAAATTTTGTTGTCAATTTACCTTGCTTTTCATTTAAAAGTCAGTTTGTTTGTTCATTCAGTAGGAGAAGAACGGGGGGGAAGATGAAAGTATCCTTATTTTAGCCAGCTGCGAGCATAATTTTACTAGAGTACATGAATATATGGTGCAACATCCAAGTAATTAAATATCTATAAGTTTTTTTCTGATTGATTTTTCCCTGGAAAAAAATCCACAAAAAAGTGGGGACTTGGGTTGGGGGATTTGTTGGTTGGTTTGATCAATATCTTTAGAGCTCTGCATTTTGTGGTGTTCAGCCAATCCTGCACAGTTTCTTTTTAGTAGTACAGCTACTTTATAACTAGGTCGTTTCTGTAAGTATACAAGTATGTTAAAATGATCTACTCTACTGCTTTTTTAGATACTAGCGGCTTCGTCCCTAGCCTGTAGGGGCTTTGCCCCAAGAGGTTTGATCAAACTAATTTTTCGTGTTTTAGATTTTAAAGAAAATTTTTAAAATAGATTTTGGGAGATGGATTTTTTTTTTGGGGGGGGGGGCTTAGTCGACCCCACTATTTTAATTTTAGTTTTAAAAAGAATTTTTTTTTTTGGGGGGGGGTGTTTTCATTTTTGGGGGGGTTAGGGATGTCCCAACCCCCAAGAAAATAGTTATAAACCTTCCCAGGACCTATGAAAAACTACCCTGTAAAGGAGAACCCGATCGGTTCAGCGGTTAGTGAGATCCTTCGCTACAAACAAACAAACAGACAGACAAACAGACAGACATCGTTCTACTTTGTATTATAGATTACATTTTGTTATTTGACCTTATATGAAAATTATAAATATTTTGACACATAAAATTTTAGCATTTAATCAAGTTGTTTTGCGTATTTGATTGTACAACTAATTTCAAGAGGTTACAACGAGGTTAAACTTTTATTTAGTGCCTATATTTAGACCTTCATATTTACTTTCTTAATTGTTATAAAAAATGAATCATATTTTGAAATTTTTCAAAGTTTCTTATGTGAATATCTATTACCTACTTTATAAGTTTTTATTTGATTTCACCTTGATAAAAAAAACATTAGTGAAATCAAAACAAAATGTATAGTTATTCTGTTGTATGTTGTTGTTAAAAATAATAATATAATAGTTATTTCTCGCATCGTTTTATAAACGGCTTTCCGCGGATATAGAATGTACAATTATAAGATTAAAACCAGTTTTTTAGCCCCGAGGTGCCGAAGGCACCGGCTAAAAAAACTGGTTTTAATCTTATGATTGTACATTTTTATATTCGTAGAAAGCTGGATATAATACGATGCTAGACATAGTTTTTTTCGTATGGATAAGAACCGGTTCCTATCCACCGGATTCGAATGAATACGAGAAAACTAGTTATTGTTTGAGTCGTACGGCTTAAACTATCCACGGCTTAAATTATCCACCCAGTATATTTCAGCCGAAGTCACCAAATTTAAATTAGGCAAACCAAACTATATAACCCATATTGAGCCATATTGGAAAAATCAGCATCTTTATGCCACAACGACACCAAGTCTAATCCATAGCAATAAGCCGCAGCCATCAAATCTTAATTCAGCCACCCTCAATTTTACCTAGTTTGACTAAAATATAAACTAAAAGGTTTTTTTTCACTAGGGGTAATTTCTATTGGAAGTGGTAACCTATCCTCCCCCCAATTAAGAAATATTCATACGAGGACTTCTACAAAGCTTTCCTTAAAATTCTATACAAATTAATCTATCATCATGCAAAGTTGGAAATCAATAAGACAATTCTAACATGTCTAAATAAAGGACTGACCGGTTCTAATTATAGAATAGTCTCGAAACTCAGGGACAAGGGAATGATATTCTGACAAACAACTCTAAAGGAAAATTTCCCCACAACCCCCTTTCCCTTTTACTCCCCTTCCCCCCCCTCTTCAGATACAGGACAAAAGCAAAAAGTTTCGTGATTTTTTGTAGATTTATTGGTTAGAATAGCTACCCCTGGTTAAACTGAGCTGGATCATTAAATCATGATAGTGGTGAGCCAGATCGGGGTGAGCCGAATTTCAGCAAATCACAGCGCGGCATTTCATAAAATGCTGTGCTCTCATTAGTGGAAAGTTGGCTTACCCTGATCTGGCTCACCACTAAAATGATTTAAAGATCCAGCCCTGAATTGTAAAGAAATGTATTTGCTTGTTTTTATCTGCATTACCCATGTAATTAGAGTTAATCATCCTACATCTAAATTCATTAGAATGGATTCTTTATTTCAATGAATTTACTGCTGAAATTAAAAGTTAAATACATTTTGTGTTTTATATTTGTTGTTATTAACAAAGATTCACTATCAATTAAAATGTACTTCGTTTATCCGTTCTTCCGTCAACGGTCCATCCATTTTGTAAGGATTCTCAGTATTAATGAGATCAGTCCTAGGACAAGCGCAGGAGTCCCACACGTCGGAATGGACAAATGCAGGAGTAGACTCTTAACCTAACCTAACCTATTTAAAACCATCTTTTAGGTTTTTTAAATGCCTAACCCCTGCTGGTTTTACTCCAACTCTACAGCCCATGAAACTTCAAATTTGTGATTTACTCAGCTTTTATTAAGATATTTTTTTTAGTTTTGTGGATTTCTATTATTAATTAGCATATACTCTATAAATTTGATTCTTGGTCCGTCGTCAGAGCAATGGGAGATATTTGATTTATCATGAAAAATTTACTGGTTGTCTTTTGAAGATTGATTCAATGGTTGTTAATAAGCATCAATAAATTCTAATGTCAGGTCGAACCTAGCGGATAGTAAATATTTGAATAATAAGTGTTCTTAAGTGGTTATCATTCATTCATTTATTCATTTATTTATTTTCTTAAACCATACAGGGATGTAAGGAACCTCAAGTAAACGGTTGGGAGGAGGATCAACTGGTTACCTATAGAATTGTGAGATTTTTTATCTCACGGGATTAAAAAAAAAAACTCAATTCAACATTTATCTAATCCAGGGAACTTTAGGACGGTGGAAGCCGCAGTTCAAGACGGGATTGGGAACGCGGTAAATTCCGCGGCACTGGTAACTTAATCGTACCGGTCTTACCCTGGATGAGCCCGTTTATTCTAAAGTGGAACATCTGTCATAATGGCACAAATAGCATACCCAGTAATTATTATGTATCATGTATTGTAACAGTCACACCAACTGTCATATTTTATTATATAGCTAAGTTGCGACTTGGTAAGCACCGCGAAAACCAGCGGTTCAACAACCTCAGCAGAGGTTAAGCCAACCACTCGCCGCTCAGCTGCTCAGTGTTCATAATTGTATTAAACATGTCAGCAAAAAAATATTATGTAGGTGAACAGAGAAGGAGTAAGTTCACTACAGCCCTGAGCTAAGGTCTATAATTATAAATCATTTATTAAAATATCACCTGATAAAGTTATTGTAATATATATGAAAGATTATAACTCTGCAACCTATTTCAGGAAGAAATCATTATTATAAACATGCATTCTCTTTCAGGAAGAAATCATAGTAAACCATGTAACTTTTATCAGTAACCCGCCCTAATTATATGCACCTTAAGGAAATAAATTATTATTATTATTATTATCTTTACTCTAAATTTTACTATCATCTTTTTTTCAGACCATATAATGTAAAACTTTTTTTCCAACAAAAAATCCACCAACCAACCTAAAACTGCTGAACATTTTTTAATCCCCTGAAACCGACCCCAAAAAATCTGCCAAGATGACCTTCTCCATGTCAGAAAATGATAGGACCTTTAAAATGGATATTGAGGGTGAGGTAAGTATTTTTCTCGCATACATTTGAAACAGATTAATATCCGGTGGATTAGAACCGGTTCTCATCCATACGAAATAACAATATGTTTACCATCGTATTATATCCAGTTTTATACAGATATAAAAACTGATTTTAATCTTATTATTTACATTTCATAGCCGCGGAAAGCTGTTAATAAAACGATGCGAGAAATAGCTATTACCTGAATATATAGTTCTTGGAAATTCTGTCTCGCCTCCCATTTATTCTCTTAAATATTGTCTTCGTAGCTTGCCCTTAAAGTTCAGAATCGCAATAAAGATCAATAGTATTTTGCAATGGAAAAATTTTGAATCATTTGAAAATATTTGATTCTACACTTCTAATTATACCAGGAAAAAAACATATATATGTGTACCCCCAATTATGATGAATAAAATTACCCCTTCTTTATATTAAAATTAATGGTGTGAAAGTTTGGTAAGTTCAACAAAGGTTTGGTTAAAATCTCCAATCTTTTAATTGCAACAAATGAGACAACATGTTTATAAACTTTAAGAACCATTATAATATTGTGTAATTTCCCCTTTCTCCTTGATTTTTCTATTTTACAAAGTACCTTGATGTCTGTCCGTCCCCAAACCATTTTCGGGGGAGAGTGAGTACCAAAACATTAGTTTCGACAAAGACCAAAATGTGTTAAAAATCACACATGTGACGTCATAAAATTAAGGGATTAGTCCAACTCTTTTTAAGTGGTTTTCCTTCCACTTCTCCTCTCATCTTCCTCATTATTATGACGTCAGATGGGTGATTTTTAACACACTTTGGTCTTTGTCATTATTTTCTTTCTCTTTTTAAAACTAAGTACAAAAGACCCCCCTCCCCCACAGAGTTCTTACTTTTTTTTCAAAACCAAAATAAGTAAAAATATGTCTTTGAATTCAACCTCCCCCCCCCTCAAGTGTCCCTAGAGGCTTCTAGAGGCGTATACTAAATAAATTGACATATCAGGTAGTAGAGGAGAAAACCCTGCAGCAAATACAAGAAGAAAAGAAGAAAGAAAAAGAGATTCAACAAAGAAATGTAATTAAGAATTTAATTTCACAATATCAATCTTTTAATTATTCTAACAAGAAACAAAGCAAAAGTCAGCAGTTATTTTAAAGGGCCAAGTCGATCACACATTTTTCCCACCTTATTAGAAAATTTATAATGGGAGGGGGGATTTCAAAATATATATTTTTAAGGCCAGATAGGATAGGTTATATTGGGTAATGGATAGCCCCGTAGGCAAGGGCTCTACAGGTATAGGTTGCACATTGTCAGGGTCCCCTTACAAGGGCATATAAAAAAAAACTATTCCCACCTCCTTTATGTTAAATTTATATATCTTCAAATAGTATTTTCAGAAATTCAGAAAGTTATTTTTTATGTCCCTTTTCTCTGTTATCCTATAAACTTTTGAATATTCATATTTTTAGGATGACATAGCTTTGGTTGTTTGTATGATTGTTTTGCTTGGGCTAACTATCTTTTGTGTTGTTTTTAAGGTATGACTCTTGATAGAAAAGCTACTCCATAAACTCATATGTCCGATACAACAATCGATATATGATATATATATGATGGATTTTGCACCATATTTTAATGTTCTCTGATAAAGTGATGCTCGCAGCTGACTAAACCAACAATACCCCACATCCATCCCCTCCAATCCTACATGATAAACGAACTTACCAATAAATAAGGGCAATATTAGCAAGCAAATTTTAACGAGCTTTTTTTACAGCAATATCCAATATCCATTTATACGAGTCACTTTTTCCATGCACTTTTAGAAGCGAAGCTACTCTATAATTACATTTGTATGTCCGTCAGTCAGTCAGTCCGTAACGCTATGGGGAAAATGCAAATTTCTCGGCTGCTATTGAAGAAAGACGGGTGAAATTTTTGGTGAAGATTCCCTGTATCAATAATGAGCATCAACTGTATAATTTACTTTGTCCGTCAGACTGTCGGTTAGGCATAAATATTTTTTATTAATATATTAGAAAGGTTTCGCGATTCTTAATTATTGCACATTTATGAACAGAGCATCTTTTCTATCATTCATTTTGTCTGTTTGTCCTTCCATGAAATTTTAGTGCTTCGCTCCATATGGATTTCGCATCCTTGTTGATATTAAAATGGGATCTTTTTAGGCTCCTGAAATTTCTTGTAAAAAATCCTCAAACCTATATATTTGTATATCTAGGTTACAGTGATAGATCCCCCCATAGATCCAACCATCAGTACGTTCAAACCTCTGCCACAAATGGTCAAATCTAATGAAATGGAAAGAATCATATTATACATTATTTTTCAGTTTTATATATTTTCTTTACAATTTAATTTAGTTAGGGATCTTAGAAGATAAGACAATGGACGATAATTTGATATATCTCCACAATGGCGATATACAAAACTGCTCTTTCTATAGATTAAAACTATTGGTTAAAAAGTTTGGGTATCGCTGGTTTGGAACTAACAAATCATAATTCAATAAAAGTACCCAAAGTTTTTTAGCCAACGAATAAGATAACATGGTTATTTAACATTGGATACCTTGTTAATTCACAGTCCATTGTCTCAGTCTTCCCCCAATTTTTCATGATCTTTACTAGGGTTGGGCCGGCTACTTTTTTGGCCTGATACCGGATACATGGATAATGCTGGATGTTTTCCTCAAATAGGGCTTTTTTGATTAACTATGCATCAAGAAATTTTTGTATATAAGAATGAAAATTTCAAAAGTTTGATATGATTCCTAATTTACCAGTACGCTGGAAATGGTTATCTACCTTGTAATGGCTATGTACCTTGCCAGCCAGAACATATGTCTCCAGGTAAAACTTAAAACTTTGGCACCATCGTTTTTTTTTATAGCACAAGATTAAAATTAGTATAAGACACAAGAGGGAGAAAGGGTTAAATAGCTGTATCTCCCCCATCGCATCAACCTTGTGCAACCTTTCTATTGGATCATTGAAAATCAACCAATGCTATCGCTTATATTTACACGGCCGAGTAGCAGAAAATAATTTAGAAGCTGACGAAAAAGGTCATTGAAAAAGGAAGTGAGGAAGTTGTCTGTGTATATATCTATAAAATAGATCTATTGGATGAAACATGTTTTGGTTTATAAATACTTGAGTTAACCAATAGTAAAATAATGTAAAACCAACCCGGTCATGATATTGGTTAGAAAGTGTACAGGTTTTAGTCAAAAAAGCTTTGGCAGGTTAAATTATATATATCGTGTAAAATTCATCTGATCTTATAATGTGAAGCACATGAGAAAAAACGTATTATACGTCAGCTATGAATAGTTGAATTTCTAGGGATAAAAATTATGTCCTTGAAAAATTTCGTCGCTGTTGTTATTAGAAAGAGTCGTGTATAACAAACATAAATAAATGTGTTTGTCTGCTTGAATTACCTTTTTAAGTTTGATGAATTTTGTGGTAAAATTGACCATCTAGATATAGTATGTCTATTATGTTTTCGTATTAGCTGTTTACCAGGGGTAGCTTTTCTAACAATAAATTCTACAAAAAATCACAAAACCTTTTAAAGTGTTTTATTTAACTGAAGAGAAGTGGGTAAGAAGGGGAGGAAAAAGGGAAGGGGGTTGAGGGGAAATTTTCCATTAGAATTGTTTGTCAGAATATCATTCCCTTTTCACTGGCTGTTTACATGTTTTACAGAATTTTGTTTATAGAAATCAACGCGGAGAGAATTGAGGGTGCCATGCCCTGTCATGACTACAAAGGTCTTGGGGAGGGGCCGGAGGGATGTTTTTAATCAAACAATCAATCATCACATCATAGCAATGTTTACAGGTGGTCATAATATAACAAGGGAATCAAGTGTTGGTAAGCAGGTATTAGGGTTTAGCTGGATATCCGTCCGGATACCCGGCCAGATACCGGGCCGGATACCAGATATTGAAATAATCCGGATACATGATATCCGGCTGATTTCTAATGCCGGATATATATTGTTATCCAACAGATATCCGGTATTATGCCGGATATCGAACGTTTGCAAGATATCCAGCCAAAAAAGTATCCAGCCCAACCCTAGTAGGTATACCTTATAATGAAGGTCAAACAGATGGAAGTGAGAGTTATCTATATCAGTTTTATGATATGCCTTAATTGCTGCAAAAATACTTGAAACATTTTTATTGTTTCAACTTTTCTGATTATTATTATTATTAACTGATTTTGTAATATTTACTCATTTTTTACATAATTTTTCAAATTATACATGTTCTTAATTACTTTATGATCTTATAATCAATTAAAAGGGATAGTTCTCTGATTTTTTTTGCCCAGTTTAACTTAGTAATCATTGAAGTTTAATGAAAGTTAATTTTCATTTTTAATGTGTTTTTTAAGTTACATTTTTGAGTATTAATAAATTTTATTTATATGTAATAAAAAATATTTTGATTATTAGAAATCATTAGAAGTATTGATTAAGTTATTTAATTTTCTTTAGTTTATTTAAAGATATTTTAGTTTTGGCTGTGTCATGCCCAATAAATATTTCTGCGTCAGCAGATCTCATGGGTTACTTTCTAACCTTTACTTAACATAACCTAACCTAAAATAAGCAAGTACATTTTTTCCATACATTTTTCAATTAAAAAAGACAGAGTTTGGTGTTATTTAAAGAATAAATAATAAAAACTATTATAGATGTTGTGCTTGTAATCATAGAGGAAAACAATTAGGATTTCTGCTAGGGTTGGGCCGGATATCCGGCCATTTTCAATATCTGGCTGGATACCGGATATTGAAACTATCTGGATACCAGATATCTGGCTGATTTATAATGCCAGATATCCGGTTATCCGACCGGATATCCGGCAAGCTGCCGGATATCAGGCCATTTTCAATATCCGGCCCAACCCTAATTTCTACCTTTTATTAATTAGATCATCATTGAACTATTCCTTTGCTTGCCTTCTGAGATGGGCGTTTGAAAGATGAATGCCGCGTTTTTTTGACATTTTTTAGACATTGATTGATTGAACGAAGACAGTAGAATTAATATTTTAGCCATTTGTATAATGTCTAATATAGCACTAAAAAGATGCATTAATTAAGATGCAGTAAAAATGGATTGAAGATAATTTGTTTTTCTTCTACGAAGGCTGTACCACAACAAAAGCGAAATAATTAAATAAATAGTTGTATACTCTGTTTAAATTTCGCGAATTAAAAAAACGTGGCATTCATCTTTCAAAAACTCTGCTTATTTCAAAATCTGATTTATGTGCTCAAATTTATTTAACTGATTATGAGTCTTTCATTAAATTTCAGCCCTTTCTATATTATTTCTGTATAAATACTTTATTGACAAGGATGAAAACATCCATAAAAGCAAAGGTTTTAAACTATGATAATGCAATAAATGAAAGTTTTCAATTATAAAGTTACATTAATTAAATTTAAACATAAAAAAGTGTATATTTAGTTTACAGCCTGTTAAATAGGGAAAAAAATCATTGTGGCTCAATACAATACTATTTACCTTCGATGTGATAAAAATTACATGCCTAATGTGATAACAAAAAATCTATATGGATGGACATTTAAATCAGTAGGAAATTCTACAAGATGATTAAAGTCCATCAACAGATTATGACGTCATACGATAGAATAGCCAATGAGAGGCCAGTATACACTGTAATTGACCAATGGTAAAAATTATGCTGGCCTCTCATTGTTTATTTTATCGTATGACGTCATAATCTGTTGAGGGACTTTAATCATCTTCGCAATTCTAACATGTCTGAATATATGACTAAAGGACTTCCGTACTACTATCTATGTACAATCGGAAACACGCTGTAAGTAGAAAAGCTTCACCTTCCAAACTAATGCTCAATTTTAAGATGCTGTGAGTGTTGGTGCAAAAAATATGACGTAACAAAAAAAATTAGCCAATGAGAGGCCACTATAAATTTTACCATTGGTCAATAACGGCCTCTCATTGGCTATTTTTTTTGTTACGTCATATTTTTTGCACCAATACTCACAGCATCAATTTTAATGTTAAAATTTATGTTCAACCGCTCAACCAAAATAATAAAGATTATTCAACTGACTGTGATTTTTCACTGCGTAGAAAAAGAGGTTTTCATCTTAAGGAAAGATGACATAATAAAATTGAAACAGGCTCACAGACGTCCAATTTTGGGGGTCAAACTTTGAAACCCCTTATTTTAACCCCCCCCCCCCTCTTTTAAATTAAAAAGATATAATAGATTTATCCCCTAAATTTTTAAAATTCCCTCAAAATAAAAAAGCTTGGTCGTTCCTGAATAGGGTAACAGGTTTCTTATCGGTTCCTTCTTGGAAGAAAATACGGGGTAATACATATTAACTCAAAACACAGAATTGATGTTTAAAATTCCCTCAAAATGAAAAAGCTTGGTCGTTCCTGAACAGGGTAACAGGTTTCTTATCGGTTCCTTCTTGGAACAAAATGCGGGGAATACATTTTGACTCAAAACACAGAATTGATGGTTAGGCTTTTTAAAGGGTGTTGGCGTTGCAAGGGGCTTGCCAAACATACCACTAGAGTGATCAAACAACTTTTGGGGATAAGTAATCCTAGAGCTGAAAAATCTTTTTCAAAGCAGTGTTTTATTATGTTGTGTAGATATTTTCATGTAGACATATCTAGTAGTATTTCTCATTTATTTGTTAAAATTTCATTCTATGAATGAGTTTTTGCCTATAGAAAGACTGTAGACTTTTTGGTTTATTTGTAGATTATTGTTTTTCGACAAACGGACAAAAAAAACCTTAATTTGTTGGGCCTAATAATGTTCAAATTTACTCATCTGCCATATTGGCAATTTTTTACAACTTTTCTCTTTTCTTAAAAAATATTTCTGATTTTTCAATTTCTTTTAATTTTATTATTACAAACACATTTACTGTTTATTGAATATTACCATGGGGTTGGCTGGTTTTAATCTCCGGCCGGATACCGGATATTAAAACTATCCGTCTTATTTCTAATGCCAGATATACGGTTATCCGGCCGAATATAGGGTAATTTGCCGGATATCAAACTTTGGCCAGATATAAGGTTGGAACCAGATAGCCGGCATTAGAAATCAGCCGGATATCCGGTATCTGGCATTATAAATCAGCCGGATATCCGGTATTCTGCATTAGAAATCAGCCGGATATCCGGTATCTGGCCAAAAAAGTATTCGGCCCAACCCTATACATTACACATACTTTCTTCCTTTTATACTGTGATTAAATATGATTTAATTGGGCTACCATATTATTTTATTTTTTTTTTGAAAATTGTGTTTCTTTTATTACAGGGTATAGCAAGCATTTTATCTTTTTTTTTAGAACAAAATCTTTTCAACTTGTCCAGACACCTTTTACGAACCTAAAATTTATTTGATTTATGATAAACTAGTGGATATGCTCTAGAGGCCTCTTGTGGAACATATTTTTTTCTTGTAAATATAAGTTAGGATAATTTTACCAAAAATTATCCAAAAGGCCGCTAGGCGGCACTAGTTTTGTTCAACATGGCTATTCTTTATGGAAGGTGGTAGTACCCTCTCCAAAAAGAGTTTTAAACGTGCCCATCACCATTATGGATCTACAATGTAAAGGAGGACCGTATTGGTTCAACGGTCAGACAGACAGACACACATAAATCATGTTACTTTCTTGGAAGAATTAAAATGCTTGCCACTTTCTGTATAATCTATTAATTAATGTTTAATTTGTTCATATTTTGGTATTTTAATGATCTTGATATGATAACAAATGCTTCCATTATTTTTTTAAATGCAAATAAAACTGGTGGATTCTTAAAAACTTTTTGGCTTACTGCCTCACTAAAATCAGTGAGGCTCGCTAAAAATTAGGTGGGGATAATTTTACATCACTGCGGGCCTCTCTGATTTTAGTGAGCCAGTGAGCCAAAAAACGTTTTATAGGAATCCACCTGTGCATAAAAATAGAAAATTAAGCATAAATATTCCAATATTTTTTCAACTACTGATACAAAGCAAATATAAAAAATGCAATTGCTTAAAAACTTAATTGTTAATAATTTTTAAAAATTAATCATTACAATTGTTTTTAAGATATATTATGAAAAATAAATTTATGTTTCACTTCAATTGTACATATGTAATTTAAGATTGCCAATTTGTTAAGCTTTCATTCCTTTTTTTATATACCAAAATAACTAGTTACAGCATATGTAAGTTAAAAAGGATAAAAAGTATATTTGCTTCATTAAAGGTTGCAATTAAATGTAATATAAACAAGAATGCCAGTATCCATAAAAGCGAAGCTCAGAAGTGATCATACTGACATTTTTAGGACTTACTTAAAGAGATGACTTGCTTATTACATTGTACCTTGTTGTAATATGAATCAGTATTCCTAATCAGATGAATTGGATATTTTTTTTTAAAGTAAAAATTCAGCATGTTTTTAAAGGACATAAGGACTTTTTGGTAACGATTATAGAGTTGCTGCGCTTTCTAAGTCGTACCTAACTGTTATAGGAATCATTCTCAATATTTGAAATCGACAGGACAATTCTAACCTGTATAGATTAACGAAAAAAGCTAACCATTACAGATAGACGGACCGAACCTAATTATAAAAAGCTTCGCTTTTAAAAAAAGTCATGAAAATGGTGTTATCGATCCAAGTTGACTTATATTTGCTGTAAATGTTTAGTTCAAACGCACAATTAGATTATAGAACTGATGTTTTTTCTGTACATAAAAATTAATGCATAATAAGTTAAATCACATAACAGGCATGTCTATCTACTAAGGTAAAACACCTACCTATTATGTGATTTCAACGATAATCATAATCACAAATATTTCAGAGTAAAAATGCTTACTTAAAATAGCAACTCAGGGTTGATAAAAAAAACACCAAATTAACATACTTTTAATTTTTATTCAACTGAAAAAAATAGAAACGCAATCCATCAAAAATGACGTTCTCAATGTCAGAAAATCATTCCAAAACCTACAAGGTTGATGTGGAAGGACAGGTAAATTATTTTCCAGTATGTCAATTTGAAACCGATAAATATCCACTAGATTAGAACCGGTTCTCAGGCATACTGAAAATCATATTTAGCATCGTATAACTGACACTTGTCTACTAATATTAAAATAAAAATCTTAAAACCAATTTTGTGGATCCCTAGAGCAACCAAACTGGTTTGAATTAGGGTTGGGCCGGATATCCGTCCATTTTCAATATACGGCCGGCTACCTGATATTAAAACTATCCGGATACCGGGTATCCGGCTGATTTTTAATGTCGGATATCAGTGATTACAGATATCTGGGCGGAACCGGATATCCGGCATTATAAATCAGCCGGATATCCAGTATCCGGCAAAAAAAAGTGTCCGGCCCAACCCTAGTTTAAATCTTTTTAATTTTAATACCCGCGGAAAACTGTCTAAACAGCGATGCGATAAATAAATGTTACATAATTTATGTTCTTTAGATTTTAACAAAGCGTTTGACATTATAATAACATATAAATATGCATTCATCTCCATCCATTAATATTAAGTTTTTTTCTTAAAATGCTGCACCTACTGTTGTAAGCTGCCAAATTGTTAATTCATGGTCATCTGGAACCGGCAACTGCTTATTATTAGTTCGCCTCGGCCATATTCAAATTTTGTTACAATTTCCCAACATTTTTTAATATTCAAAAACAAAAGACAAAGACGTTAAAAAAATCAGCATGTGTCATCATAAAAATGAGGGATTATCCATTTCTTTTTTCGTGGTTTTCTTTCCTACTCCTCCTTGTCCTCATCCCTCATTTTTATGACTTCAGAATTTTGACTTTGTCCCCTCACCAAAAGTGTTAATTGCTGCTGCGACCTCATAATTTCCCAGCTTGGATATGACACTACATTTGCAGGTGCTTCGACGGCTATCAAGCCCATATGGATCTATTTGTTACTAGCGGATACGCCCCTTAGAGGCCTCTAGGGGCACTTGAGGAGAGTTTGATTTTATAACCTAATTTTTAAATATAGATTAAAAAAGAAAAAGTGAAAATAATGTAACATTCACACACAGACAGACAGACATCCTGTTACTGTATTATAAAGATTTTCCTATTTTTTTTTGTTAAATTAGGAGGAGGAGATCCAAACCAAATCTCTAAAAGAATTGGAGGAGGAAAAGAAGCGGGAAAAGGAAATACAGCAGAGAAATGTATGTTCTATACTTGAGGTCAATCTATTCTTTAATTAACTACGTCTGTACGTCAAATATATTGTTTATGAAAAACATATGTCTTTACCTGTAAAAGGTAGAATGATCGATCAGCTTTTCATTCAAAGAACAACTTTATTATTGCAATGGGCATGTTTTAATCCATTAAAGGTATGGTTGGTTAAATTAACTCCCCCAATAAGATATAAGAAACGCCCCCCTTCCCCTCTAAAAACGACAAAGACGAATCTGTGTTCCTAAAGGGATAGTTGCATGAAGTGCATTTCAGAAAACTGATTTAAAGCAAAAGTTACAACTTACAAAAGTATACCATCTAACATATATAATTTTCTTTAACAATAAATAACAATAAAATACGTACCACTAAATAGTCATTATGCTGTTTTTTTTTGGAAAACAGGACAGCCATTTAAGTTGTTTATATCCAAAAAATATGATTTTTAAGTCTTGATATTTTTAAAACTACCTGGTAGAAAATATAAACTCTTTCAAATATATGTTCTATAGATGTAGTTTAAACCATTGAACAGAAAAAAATATGCAGTTCACTAAATTCAAGGTTAAATTCACTTCGTGCAACTACCCTTTTAATCTTCTAACATATTTTAGTGATTTAATTTAATTGTTCTTTAATACTAATAAAACTATATTTTAGGCATTACTTAGGTAAATTTACTTGGAGTTATGAGTATAAACAGCTTAGTCATACTAGAAAGAATTAGGTATACAAAGTCTAAAAAGCAAAAACTCTTAACTTTTTTTCAAAAAAATAATTTGAAACAAATCATTTAAAGCGAAGCTTTTAAATTTTTTTAAGTGTGCCCGTCATCTTAAAGTAAAAGAATAGAGGGGGAAGAGGTTAGATAATTGTATGTTCCCACCCCTTGGGTCAAGAGTTGCTAACAAAGAGCATAAAGCAATTTGCTTGCAGACGAAAAAGGTTCCCAATTTTGGATCCAGGTAGTGCTGGCATACACATAGTCTGACATATACTAAAGTTTAGCTTTATTTTTCGTGCTTGTTTAGACTTTGTGTCCCTAAATCTATTTTTTAGATGAATTAAACCATTAGTTACTGGATCATTAGTTCTATAGTTAAAACAAGGATGACAAAATCCATAAGAAGCGAAGCTCTAAAACTAAGAATGGACATCCGGAATAAACTTCAGAGCAGTGAAATACAAAATAGAAATTAAATAATATAAATCACGAAACCTTTTATGATTAATAATGTTGAAATCTCAAAATCGAATTAGCACCACAACCGATAAGTTAATGAAACTTTGTGGAAATATGAAAATGTAAACTTATTCAATCTCTGAAAATTTTAGCCCTCTATCAGGACTAAGATGAAAAAGACCTTATAGATGTATGCACAATTCAAACTTATTTAAACCCTGAAAATTTTAGACTTCTATCTTGAATAGGACTCGAGAAAATCATGAAAACTTAAAAGTCTAGCACCTCAATTGATTGACATATCTTGATGATGAAACTTAGTGAAAATATGAAGGATGGGAACTTATTTAATTCCTGAAAATTTCAGGCGTCTATCCTAAAAAGGAGCCGAGAAAATCACGTTTTCCCAAAAACGTTTCAGACGGACAGACTGACGGACAAAGTGAATTATAGAGTAGCTTCGCTACTAAAAACACACAATCGTTATTATTTTTGTATGAAACGTAAAACAAAAAATTTGCTTTCACCCTTAGTTCAAGCTAATAAAAATTGTATCAAAGCTTTCTTTAAAAATCAAAATTATTGAAGTTCATTTGAAACGATTATTATAAGGTCAAAAATTAATTTTTGAATCTGAAAAGTATTTTATACTGATTTTGCACGATTTTTTTAAGAAAACTTCCAATTAAACATTTCATCCCAAATTTACAAGTTAATTTTCGTTATTTTGGAGTTAGGCAGTTATGAGACCTGTAATCCATTTTAATTCTGTCCAAAGGCCGATTTAATATAAAGATCTGCAATTCTGGTAACAAGAAGATAAAGATTTTTTTTATTTTAATAACATAAATGTTTTTTTTTATATTCCTGAAAACGGTACATAGTTATTTATTGATCTGGTATCCAAGTATCTAGTATACATTTAGAAACACCATCGGAAATTTAGATATTTTCTTTACCTTAAAAATATGCAAGTTGCCAGAATTGCAGATTCTCTATTTAAAAATTGGCCAAAGTTAATTTTAATATCTGTCATATAAATATTTATTTAGAACATGTTATTTTTTGTCATTGTTTATTGACTATCTTTCTCCTTCTATGGATGCATTTCATTTAAAACAACAAATTTTAAATATTAATTCCAATGCTTATTAGAGAATATGATGAAACCTAATTTAAATTTTTGCAGATTCTATATAAATACATTTTACATATTTGATGGCTTTTTTGAATTATAAACTTCTAGATATAGCAGAAAATCTTTATAGCAGCATTAAAAAAAAACTATATGAAAGGGAAAGATACTCATTTTAAATCTCATTTTTAATCAGGATAGTACCATAAATATTTCATAAGTTAGCTATAAGGACCTTTAATTGCATAACCTTTATTATTAAACCCTTTGCTTAATGGTTTAGGATGATATAGCCTTGGTTGTATGTATGATAACACTGCTTGGTCTCACCATTTTCTGTGTTCTCTTTAAGGTAAAAGATTATGGGATAATGGAAAGAAAACGAAGTAGCGAGTTTTGTCGTACTTTCACAGTAGCGTCTGAAAGGTTAGGTTAGGTAAATGTTAATGATTGCCCCGGCGGTGGTTTAGGAAATTTGTCCCGCTGGGACTAGAAATCCGGGAAAAAAGCTACTGTGAAAATATGACGAAACTCGCTACTTTGTTTTCTTTCCATTCTTGTTTTCTATGAACATGAAAAGCGTGTTCTATCCAAAACTAATATAATAATAATCTTGTAGATACGCAATACTGTGCCCCTAGCATCTAGTAGGAATTAAAAAGGATAAAATCAACCGAAGAAAAAGGTTCCCATAATTGAAAACTAAAAATATTTCTATGAATATGAATATTAGCTTCGAATATCTTTTATGAAGATACTTGGAGATATTGTTTACTACTTATTTATTAAAAATATAGAGAACTGGTGAATTTAATTATTGCTTTGTTACCTACTTAATTTAGCAACCTTTGTCTGTATGTGACAGATAGTGACATGTGGGATCATCTTTAAGCCAACTTACAATTTTTTTTACATAAAAAACACTTATTTTTAAAAGAACAAGGATGACAACAATTATAAAAGCGAAGCACTGAAACGGTAGGACAAACGGACATGAACACTTATATAGTGTCAGAACTGAATAATCAGAATATATAAGTATAAAAGTGGAAGCAAAAAAATTGTAAGTAAATTTGTTGAAAACTGCTTTATACAGGATAATGTTTATGGACATACTTACATATAGGACTTGATTATAGAGTTGCTTTGCTTATAACATTATACTTTGTTGTCCCAGGAAACAATATACCAAAAATCAGATCAATTAGATCACATAAAAATTTGTTGTTAAAGAGTAAAAAAAATCTACATGTTTATAATGGACGTACGGACATTCTGGTACGAATTATAGAGTTGCTACGCTTTCTAAATCGTACCTAACTACTAAAGGAATCACCATGCAAAGTTTGAAATTAATAGGATAATTCTAACATGCCTAAATTAACGAATAAAAGCTAACTATCTCGGACGGACGTACGGACGGACCGACCCTCATTATAGAAAAGCTTCGCTTTTAAAAACAAGGATGACAACATCCATAAAAGCGAAGCACTGGAACGGTAGGACAAACGGACATTAACACTTGTATAGTGTCTGAACTGAATAATCAGAATATAAAAGTATCGAAAGAGTCGAATCAAAATTGTAAGTAAATTTGTTGAAAAACTGCTTGATACAGGATAATGTTTTGGACATACTTACATTTTTAGGACTTGATTATAGAGTTGCTTCGCTTATACTATTGTTCTTTGTTGTCCCAGTAATCAATATACCAAAAATCAGATCAAACGGATAATTAGATCACATAAAAATTTGTTGTTAAAAAAGTAGAAAAATCAACATGTTTAAAATGGACATACGGACATTCTGGTAATGATTATAGAGTTGCTACGCTTTCTAAATCGTACCTAACTACTACAGGAATCATCATGCAAAGTTTGAAATCCATAGGACAATTCTAACATGCCTAAATTAACGAATAAAAGCTATCTATCTCGGACGGACGTACGGACGGACTGACCCTAATTATAGAAAAGCTTCGCTTTTAAAAACAAAAATGTAGGGAATGAAAAACAGTAAAAAGGATGAGAAAATAATCCTATGTGATTCTAGTTTAATAGTCTAAAATGTTTCAGGAAGGGAAAAGACATTGGCTATTAAAATATATTCAACCCTGTCTTCTCCTCTAAAATAAATAAAGAATAATTAAAATTTTATATTGTCCTTTATATTAGACCAAATTTTCATGTTCTGTATTAAAGTGAAACTGGCAGCGGGCTAAAATCATGATTACCTTTTCCACCCCATCTAACACAAACCTTTCCTTCCTACTGGATGAACAAACTAACCAATAAAAGAGTTTTTAATTTTCCCATTTCATAATATCTATGTACATTGGGCTGGCATTGGTTTTTATTAATCCGTCTGTTTTTTTTTTTTAATAGTCTATTTTGATAAGGTTTAGTGAATGTATACCCTAACATACTATACTAAGAGCCGTTTTTTATAATAGTTGTACCATCCCTAACATTCAAAACTTGTATAGGTTTCGTGATGAGGTTGCATCATTTTAATAGAATTGTTGGTCAGACAGACCTTCCCTTGTCCCTGGCTTGCATATGTTTTACATTTTTCCTGGTGTTGTAATATATGTAGTATTTATTTTAAGCATCGAAGCTATTCAATAACTTGGAGTTAGTCTATAACGGATAGCTCTCAACTTGAATAAAAACCGTTCACCCCAGGAGTCTTCATGAATAAGACAATGGACGATGAATTAAAAATATACACAATTAGGATAAACAAAATTACCTCTTCTTTAAATTATTTGTTGAAAAGTTAAAACACTAATAATCTAATTAAAATCTAGGTACCCAAAGGAATAAGATAACGGGAGTATAAGCATTGGGTACCGCTATAGTTTACAATCCAATGTTCTTTTTGATTCCTGTAGTAAAAAAGAATGAACAGAAAACCGTATCAAGGCCAATTTGTTGAAAATTTTGTTTTTTGACTCAAAAAAGTTAGCTCATTAGCTGCAGTTATTTATTTTCCAAAGGTAGTTTATTAGCTGTATGTTTAAAATAAAAATTGATTTGGCAACAAGTATGCTGTATATATCACACTAGCGGCTATGCCCCCTAGACGCCTCTAGTGGCACTGTAAATATTTGTCTTTTAATTCAAAAATCTAATTTGAGAAATAATTTGTCTATGTTGCGTTCAAGTATCTATGCAAATTTTTTGGGGACCTTTCTTGGGAGGCTGGTGGTACCCTCCCCCTAAATAGTTATAAACCTTCCCAGGACCTCTGAGAAGAAGAGCCAGATCGGTTCAGCGGTCAGCGAGATCCTTCGGTACATACAAACATACATCCTGTTACTTTATTAAAAGAATATTTATTTATACTTATGCAAGTAAGGAAATCCTAAGTAAACAAATAAGTAAATTATGTTTCGATGTATATAATATCCTTTACAGTGTAACATCTCTTCCACATTAAGAAATCATATTATCAATTATCATTTATATATATTATCATCCTCACTCCCTCACTAATTTCTGGGAGGTATTTTTTTAGGGCGATTTTCTAGAAAAGGTTTGTGGTACCCTCCCCGAAAATAGCCTTATCTGGGAATCTTGGACAAAGTAGCTTCGGACAAAGTAGCTTCATGACAAAGTAGCTTCAGGACAAAGTAGCTTCCGGACAAAGTAGCTTCCTAAGGAAAGTAGCTACCATTGTTAATAAAGGTCATGGCCGCAGCGCTCGGCCCTCTGTCCTGTCTAAATAAATGTCCTGAGGCTAACATAGGTAAGGTTAGGTTATAGGCTAGGGGTCCTAGCGCTGCGGCCATGACCTTTATTACTATTGGAGACTATTTTTCTAAGGAGGCTAATTTTCTTAAGTAAATGTCCTGAAGCTATTTTGTCCTGAAGCTACTTTGTCCGAAGCTACTTTGTCCAAGTTTCTTATCTGGACCTATGTGGATATTTACTGTAAAGGGAAACCATATCGGTTCAGTAATCCTTTGTTAGAAACACACACACACACACACACACACACACAAACACCAACCCAAACATCCTGTTACTTTTTTATTAGGATATGTATATTGTGTTAGTGATAGCACACACGATCTTTTATATACATATTGGTCAGAGAATGAATATACATTACAGAGCACAAACAGTTATCAGTTTGTACATTTTATTCATTTTTCGTACATTTACTTGAACTACACTATCAAAAGCAGCCTTAAACTCTAGTCTGGGAGGGGGCTATCAGCGTCAGAGTGGATTATTGCAGACCATCCGTGCTAATTGGCTAATCCAATTGTATGACGAACAGAACAAATTATTATGACCCTACATTGGTCATTTGATATGATGTTGATATATCATGTTTTATACAAATATGACTTATTATTGATATTATATTTTTTCTTTTTATGTAAAAAAACATAAAATATATCATTATATAAGAATGCATGATTGATATAATATTCCTACATAAGAATTCAATTCAATATTCCTCTATTCTAATATATTTATTATATATCATTATCTAGGTAATAGACCCACCAGTAGATCCTACTATTGGTACTTTTACTCCTCTATTCTAATACATCTATTATATATTTAGGTAATGTTAATAGACCCACCAGTAGATCATACTATTAGTACTTTTACTCCTCTATTCTAATATATCTATTATATATTTAGGTAATGTTAATAGACCCACCAGTAGATCATACTATTAGTACTTTTACTCCTCTATTCTAATATATTAATTATATATTTAGGTAATGTTAATAGACCCACCAGTAGATCCTACTATTAGTACTTTTACTCCTCTATTCTAATATATCTATTATATATTTAGGTAATGTTAATAGACCCACTAGTACATCCTACTATTAGTACTTTGACTCCTCTATTCTAATATATCTATTATATATTTAGGTAATGTTAATAGACCCACCAGTAGATCCTACTATAAGCACTTTTACTCCTCTATTCTAATATATCAATTATATATTTAGGTAATATTAATAGACCCACTAGTAGATCCTACTATAAGTACTTTTACTCCTCTATTCTAATATATTTATTATATATTTAGGTAATGTTAATAGACCCACCAGTAGATCCTACTATAAGCACTTTTGCCCCACTACCTCAAATGATTTCGTCCAATGAAAAGGAAAACAACTATTATTAATTTAAAGATTCAAAGGCTAATATTTTTACAGAAGGCACAGCAATAAACAGATAAAAAAATTGTTAAAAAAGGTAAAAATAAGGATGACCCCATCCATAAAAGTAAAGCATTCAAATCAGACTATAGGATAAACGAACATTAACAGTTGTAGTGTGTCAGAAAAATATTTATTACTGAGTCTTATTAAATTGTATGAAAATTTGTCGCAAAATTGATTAAATACAGGCTACTGTTTAAGGAAATACTTTTATTTTTAGGACTCTCTTCGAATACTTTTAGGTACAACAAGACGGACAACATTATGAGAACTTTGCTATAAAGTAGCTTTGCTCCTCAAAATGTCTAATATTCATTTATAAATGCTACTTTGTATTATAGATTAATCTTATCATTTTAAAGCAAATAGGTTTAATTTGAGGTTTCGTGATTTTTTCTTTGTTGAATTATAAAAATTCGTGGATTTTCCAAAATTATGGTTGTTTGTATATGATAGTACACTGGTAATGGATATCTTCCATGCAACGGTTATGTTCCTTGTCAGCCAGAGTTCATGTCTCCAGGCAGGTTTTAGCAGTTTTTTTATACTAAGTTATAATTAATCAGATTATTTTTTTTATTAAAAACTGGTAGAAAATTTGACGTCATAAAATTGTCAAGTAAGGCATCGAAACCGATTGATATCAACTGGATTAAAACGAGTTTAGCTATACTGATAAATCATGTATGGCATCGTATTACAGACAATTTTCCACGAATATCAAAATGAGAATCATGAAATTATTACCAGTTTTTATTATCTCTGGCCTTCGGACCTTTGGGTCTAACAAAACTGGAATTATTCCTATAATATTTACTTTACTATCCGCGGAAATACGATGCGATAGATAAATATACTTTTTATGTTTGGGCCGGATATCCGGCCTTTTTAGATATCTGACCGGATACCGGATATTGAACTATCCGGATACCGTATATCCGGCTGATTTTTTATGCCTGATATCCGGCCGAATATCCGGTAATTTGACAGATATAGGGCCATTTTAAATATTCGGCCAGATACCGGATATCCGGCATCACAAATCGGCCGGATATATACAGTATCCGGTATCCGGCCAAAAAAAGTATCCGGCCCAACCCGAGTCCTTTTATTACATTTCTACTAAAGATAAGCAATTACAAATGCTAAAACCTAATGATGATAGAAAACAATGCAGTGCGGATTGACGGGGCAATGCCTTGCCATGATTACAAGGGCAAGGGTGCCGGACCTGAAGGATGCTTCTAAATGGAATTAATGGAATACAAACAAAAGAATGATTGCATCCAATAGTAGCGAACCTAAAGCACATGAAAGTGTCATGTGTGACGTCATAAAAATACGTCTAACAAAGGAGGGATGAGAGGATGTGTGGGATAGGTAACCCCTAAAAAAATGATGGATAATAAACGTATTTTTATGACGTCACACATGACAATCTCTAGTGCTTTAACGAGCCTATTTCAAGATTTAGTCTAGAAAAAGCAGCATGACCAAAAAAAGAATTTTAGAGGAATATTTACCGGCTAATAGCCGAAAATAGATTACTTATAGAGTAGCTTCGCTACTTAAATCTATTGAATCTAGTATATTATAATTAGATGAAAAAAATGTCTATACAAAAAAGTATTCTATACAAAAAAGTATTCTCTAGTATTTTTAACTTTATAATGAAACATTTTTTAATTAACAGGACGAATATTTGTATCTGCTTTTCAATTCTATTTAATAACAAATCATAGCAACTTTTTAAAATGTAAAATAAATCGCGAAACCTTTTATAATTAAAATGCCTTTTTTTAAAAATTCATAAATAAAACCTTTTTATAGCTTCAAACTTTTATAAACGTAATTTAAAAACATCCCTATAATCTTACACAATTTTCTAGTTGTAAATGTAAAATTCATAACTTTTTTTATTGTAACTATTTTTGCGAATTGCAATGGAAAAAACAAGGATGGTAAATTCCAAGAGTAGCTAAACGGATTTATTAAAAAGTAAAAACTAGTTGATACAGGGAGTAATGAGGCCCCAAGAGAAAAAAATAGGGAGAGGGGCTGATAAGTCTACAGAAGCAATTGACAAAGGACGTCCAAGCTTTTTTTTGTGAGGGTGTTATCTCAAGATTGGAGGGTTAAATATTTATTACCAACCTATAAAATTGTTTTTGGGAAAGGGGCATTCTATGCATAAAAATGCAACAAATTTATATGATTTAAAAAAAAATAAGTGCTTTGAACAACCAATGAGTAACTACGCTTTTTATGATTAATTATTTCTGCAATTTTCAATGCTAACATTTTTGTGTAGACGTTTTTTTGCTCTTCCTAAAAGGGCGTTATAAATTATAGCTATTAAAATATATTTTATTATATAATTGATTTTAGCTAGTTTGCCATTTCTTAAAGTGGCTGTTAAGAATTATTTTCTGAACGCACATAATTGCTCATTTGATAATGATTATTAGTTTTGAAATGCTCATAATTAGTATAATTTAGGAGTATTAAAATTCAGTAAAAAAGATACATGGGCTCGGCAGCCGCGCGTCAGCCGTGACTAAGGCGTTTAGATGTTTTGAATTTTTTTTTTAAAAGAGGGGTATTTGGCCGATAGTTTAAATATCCGGTCGGATATTGAAAATGACCGGATATCCGGCCGGATAACCGGCCAGACCGAATATCCGGCCCAACCCTACTGTCGAGCCCTGGTAAATACTGTAAAGCTTCTCTCTAATTCAAAATTTATTTACGTTTTATATTCAAACTTCAATTCAAAGTCTTGAAAAAACTATAATTATGATTTTTTTCTAATGTCCTTACATTAGAATATTTCATCTACTAACAATTTTTCAATTGTTTTTTTACGAATCTTTGATTCTTTCAATGCAGCCTTTAAAATGATATCTGATATATTACTTTATAATAATTTATTGTTTTACAACAAAAAGTATTTTAAACATTTTTTTTCGCTAATTATGGACAAAATTTACTTTGAAAATTTTTTTATAATTATTTTTACACCACTTGAACGCTGTTATTCTCATTAGTATTAAAATTAATGCAATTTTATTTCTATAAAAAAAAACTTTCTGCTTTGTTACATCTTTCAAAGGAAGACGAAGAAAGTCCCTCAATGACGTCATAAAAATGAGGGATGAGGAGAGAAGGAGTGGGAAAGTAGACCCCTAAAAAAGATACGAATAATCCCTCGTTTTTATGACGTAACATGCTGATTTTTCATCTTTCTTTCATCTTCGTGTATTAGAAGATTCTGAGATCTTATGGGATAAGACAATGAACTATGAATTAATATAAATCTCCAATGGGGATAAGCAAAATTAACCCTTCTCTGTAGATTACCAACAAAGATGACAACATCCAAAAAAGCGAAGCACTGAAACGGTAGGACAAACGGACATGACCACTTATATAGTGTCATAACTGAATAATCAATCGGATGATTATATCACATGAAAATTTGTTGTTAAAAAAGTAAAAAAATCGACATGTTTAAAATAGACGTATGGACATTCTGGTAATCCCTAAATTAACGAAAAAAGCTATCCGTTACGGACGGACGTAAGGACGGACGGACCGACCCTAATTATAGAAAAGCTTTGCTTTTAACAACCAATGAAGTTAAAAAGGGAAAGGTTAATGACAGTTAAATCTACTTCCCTTTCCTCTTCTAAATATCACCAAATACCTAAGGCAGAATAGGGGACATATTAATTCATTTCTTTTGTCCTATCTCTCTCTATATCGTTGATTTCATATTCATACTGCTTATTATAAAATCTAATGTGATCTTTTATTTTTTCTTTCTGATTTAAAAAGCCATATTTCTGTGTGTTTTTTTGTAATGTATGTTAGTTTTTTTTCTTAGACTCAAAGCAAACTAGAAATTTAAATTTAAATTTTTTATATCAATGCAACTATATTGCTTAGCTTAGATAGAAACAAATATTAAATGAAAAAAAGAAGAAAATTTACACAAATTTAAATTTAATTAAAAAAACTTATAATAGAAATTTGTGTCGGAAATTCGAAGGAATGCCGTTTTCTAATGACTTTATAGATTGAGAAAATGGCCGACAAATTGCCCAATATGCGGCTTTCCAAAGCGCACATAAAATCAATATTTTTTTGTTATTACTTCTCGGATATTCCAGATTATGTGTAGATCTTCTTTTGCCGGTTAATGATGTTCTAACATAAACTTTGCTGTCAGCCGTTTGGCCGCTAGCAGCCTTCAGAGTTATTAAGATTGGTCATTCCTTCCTATTTTCAATTTTATTGAATCTATAATAAATATATATAATCCTTTTTGTAACAAGAAACATAACTAAGCTACTATAAATGTCGTCCTAATCTACCTTTAACCTTAAACAAAACTGTATAAGTGCAATATTTATAAAAACTAGCAATTGAATAAATTTTTATTTTATAAAAATTGTTTTAATCTTTATTGAAAAGTTGGTTGGTTGATCGGTCAGCTATTAACTAATTTTCAACAAGAGATTGGATTAGATAACCAAAATGTCTTATGTAATACTAGCGGCTACGCCCCTAGAGACCTCTAGGGGCACTTGAGGAGAGTCGAAGTTTATAACCCAATTTTATTATTTTAGATTTTAAAAGAAAAAGTAAAAAAAATAATTTTAGGGGGGAACTTTTTTTTTTTTTGGGGGGGGGGGCGGGAAGGTGCCCCCCCGCCATTTTTTATTTTAGTTATAAAAAAAATTAATTTTTTTTTTTTTTTGGGGGGGGGGGGAATTTCTTTGGGCGATTTCTCTTGGGAGGGTGGTGGTACCCTCCCCAAAAATAGTTATAAATTTTACCCCCGGGGTAAAATTTTTTTTGGGGGAAAAAAAATTTGCGGCGCGCTTCGCACCATTTTAACCCCCCCCCCAAACACGAATTACCCCCCCCTAAAAAATTTTTACCCCCCCCCAAAATAAAAAGTTTGGACGCCCCTGCACAGGTATATAATTTACTCCAAAGTACAGAGCTGGATCTTTAAATAATTTCAATAATGCGCAAAATCGGGGTGCGCCGAATTTCAGCCAATCACAGCGCGGCATTTCGTAAAATGCTGTGCTGTCATTGGTGAAAAGTTGGCTCATCCCGATTTGGCGCACCATTGAAATGATTTAAAGATCCAGCTCTGGATTATATTTATTGCAAAAAATAGAGGTCGTCTTCCCTGCAAAATTTAACATGTGTACACTGTTAGTATGTAATATTTATAACTAAAACCTTTTCCTCATCTATTTTTAAAAGCGAAGCTTTTCTTTAATTATGGTCGGTCCGTCCGTACGTCCGTCCGAGATAGATAGCTTTTATTAGTTAATTTAGGCATGTTAGAATTGTCCTATCGATTTCAAACATTGCATGGTGATTCCTGTAGTAGTTAGGTACGATTTAGAACTCTATAATCATTACCAGAATGTCCGTACGTCCATTTTAAACATGTTGATATTTCTACTTTTTTTAAAAAAAATTTAATGTGATCCAATTATCCTTTTGATCTGATTTTTGGTATTCTGATTCCTGTGACAACAAAGTACAATATTATAAGCGAAGCAACTCTATAATCAAGTCCTAAAAATGTAAGTATGTCCTTAAACATTATCCCTCATCAAGCAATTTTTCACGAAATTTACTTTGCAATTTTGCTTCGACTGTTATACATTTATATTCTGACACCATATAAGTGTTAATGCCCTTTTGCTCCTACCGTTTCAGAGCTTTGCTTTTATGGAAGTTGTTATCCTTGTTCAATGCATGAATTACACAAACAAGGACAATATTATTATCAAAGTGAGAACAAAATTGAGCAATTCCATATCTATAACTAGTGGCTACGCCTCCTAGAGGCCTCTAGTGGCACTTTAAATGTTTGATTAAAAAAAAATAATATGATACCTATCTATGTTGCGTTCAAGTCTCTACGATACCTAGCTATGTTGAGTTCAAGTCTCTACGATACCTAGCTATGTTGAGTTCAAGTCTCTATGATACCTAGCTATGTTGAGTTCAAGTCTCTACGATACCTAGCTATGTTGAGTTCAAGTCTCTACGATACCTAGCTATGTTGAGTTCAAGTCTCTACGATACCTAGCTATGTTGAGTTCAAGTCTCTATGATACCTAGCTATGTTGAGTTCAAGTCTCTACGATACCTAGCTATGTTGAGTTCAAGTCTCTACGATACCTAGCTATGTTGCATTCAAGTTTCTTTATATAATTTATGTTTTTTTGTGATTTATCTTGGGAGGGTTGTTGTACCCTCCCTTAAAATAGTTATAAACCTTCCTGGGACCTATGAGAAGCTACCCTGTTAAGGCGTACCCGATTGGTTCAGCGGTTAGCGAGATCCTTTGGTACAAACTTACAAACACATAGACATACAGACATCCTGTTACTTTATTATAAGGATTTCTAAACTTTCTAAACTTCAAAAACATATTGAGTATCAGTGGATACGCCCCTAGAGGCCTCTAGGGGCACTGTAGAGAAGGGAGGGGGTTTCTCTTTTGGAAGTTGGAAGGTTCACACTTCCCTAAAATATAAACTTTTAGGACTTTTAAGAAGCTTATCTGTAAAAATAAACCATATCGGTTAAGCAGTTAGCGAGATCTTTCGCTTTACACAGAAAAAGTTAAGTTAATTGAATATAAAAAGTCAAACAAAATTTTTATTCGAAAGGATTATCTACTTTATTTGAAACTTTAATTGTAAAGCTGCTACGCTACTAATAATGGCCCATTTCCAACTGTGGACTTTATTGAAGAAAGTACCAATAAAAATGCTAATCTTTACCATTTCCTCATTGGGAACCATTTCATGCAGGAGGAGGAGGGAGGAGGGAGGAGGGAGAGGATAATGGAGATAAAATTAATCCACAACCCATTATTTCCCTCATAGCAAAGGCTAAATTTCATGCTTGAATTCGGAGGAAGAATAATTTATCGTCCATTGTCCTATTTACTTAACCAATAGCGGCTGCGCCCCTAAAGGCCTCTAGTGGCATTTAAATGTTTTTATTTTATTTTAAATATCTAATTTAAGAAGTAATTTGTGAAATTCATGTCTCTACGCAGCGCGACTACGCTAGCGACACTATGCAGCGGAAATATTTCAATTTTTTTCGATTTTATTGTGATTTCTCTTGGGAGGGTGGTGGTACCCTCACCTAAAATAGTTATAAACCTTCCCGGGACCTATGAGAAGCTACCCTGTTAAGGAGAACCCGATCGGTTCAGCGGTTAGCAAGATCCTTTGCTACAAACAAACAGACAGACAGACAGCTAACGAATTCATAATTAGGTTTCAGGAAATTGGGGGGTAAAATAAATTTTTCTTCCATTGTCCTATCCCTCTAGCCCTGGAACTATTTACAACCAGTGCACATTGGGGCAAATCAACCCAAAAGGGGATTTAATTATTTAGTACCCTTAAAATTCATCTCACAAAAATTTCATTTTATACTTTTTTGTATGTAATTTAACAACAAACAAATTTGTTTTTATGTTTTTTTCTGTCATTTGAAAGGAACATGGAGATAAAGGTCTTTTATGAAGGTAGATAGAAAATTACCAGATTAACCCCTCCCGAAAATAGCCCCCCCTTACCCTATCCATCTATCTATCCATCAATCTATCCATCTATCTATCCATATATCTATCCATCTGTCTATCCATCTATCTATCCATCTATCTATCCATATATCTATTCATCTACCTATCCATTTACTTATCCATCTATCTATCCATATATCTATTCATCTACCTATCCATCTATCTATCCATCTATCTATCCATCTATCTATCCATCTATCTATCCATCTATCTATCCATCTATCTATCCATCTATCTATCCATCTATCTATCCATCTATCTATCCATCTATCTATCCATCTATCTATCCATCTATCTATCCATCTATCTATCCATCTATCTATCCATCTATCTATCCATCTATCTATCCATCTATCTATCCATCTATCTATCCATCTATCTATCCATCTATCTATCCATCTATCTATCCATCTATCTATCCATCTATCTATCCATCTATCTATCCATCTATCTATCCATCTATCTATCCATCTATCTATCTTGAATTTCGTGTTTAAAATGTCTAATTAGGGGTTTTGGTTATCAGAGCAATATGAGAATTTTTTAGTAGCGCAGCTAACCTATCACTAGCTTTTTGGGCCCTTTAAAGTGTAACTAGGTTAATTGTAGTCTGATTTTAGTGTTCAAAGTGTCAAATTTGGGGTCATGGAATTCATTTCAGTAGGAGGGGAGGGGATGGTGTAAATGGGGGTGGATGGGGATCCTTATTTTAGCAAGCTACAAGTTTCACTTTATTTTTATGTTTAATAAATCCATTATAAATGTGGGCATGATTAACATAAATTTTTATTAACTAATATCTATATTTATAATGATATTATGATTCTTGTTTACTGTTTATATGTACACTAGCGGCTTATCCCCTAGCCTCTAGGGGATTTGCCCCAAAAGGTAATTAAACAAGGATGACAACATCCATGAAAGAAGCAAAGCTCTGAAATGGAAGGACAAACGAACATTAACACTTGTGAAGTGTCAGAACTGAATATAAATACATGTCTATACAAAATTGTAATTAAAACTGATTAAATACATGTTACTGTTTAAGGACATACTGACGTTTTTAGGACTTGATTATAGAGATGCTTCGCTTATAACAATAGACGTTATTGAAATAGGAATCAGTATTCAAAAAATCATATGAATAGGATATTTTTAACATTTAAAACCATTATTTGTTGTCAAAAAAGTAAAAATCAGCTTGTTATAAATGGATGTACGGACTTTCTGGTAACGATTATAGAGTTGCTGTGCTTTCTAAGTCGTACCTAACTGTTGTAGAAATCAGCATGAAAAGTTTGAGATCGATAGGACAATTCTAGCCTGTTTAAGTTAAGTAAAAGAGCTAACTGTACCAGACGTACGGACGGACCGACCCTAATTATAGAAATATGAAATAATTGAGGGTGATTTTTATTTTTGAAAAAGAGCTTTAAACAACCACAGGACCAGTAGATATATTCCCTGAAGAGTAGAATTCAATCGGTTTAGTGGTTAGCAAGATTTTAAGGGATGGGCGGAAAGACAAACAGACATCAAGCTACTTTGTATTATATATTAACACCTAGGGATCTAAGGAACAAAACAATAACCGATTAATATGTACATCCCCAATATTGATACATATTTAATAAATTATATTACAAAATTATTTGTCTGTAGATGACAATTAGTGGTTGAAAAGTTTTGACACTCATCTTAATGAACCAACCAATAAAAAATCAATTAAATTTCCTGAAGTTCTTATGCTAACGAATATAAAAACGTTATTATAAAACTTTGAAGTTTGGGGACTAGTGTAATTAACAGTCCCCTCCCTTTCTAAATACAACTGCTGACGTTAAACATGAATACCATGTAACTACATAATTTAAAAACAAAGCATTACCAATAGACAGACAGATAGACTACTTGCTAATTCCAATTTAGAATGATTATAAGAACCTCACGTTATTTGCTTATTAACTTTACCTTTCCGCAGTGAGGTAGGGGACATTGGGCTGTTTATAACACTAGTCCCCAAAGTTTTACAGTTTTACTACTAACTTTAATCTACACAAGGGGTAATTTTGTGTATTATCATTGGGGATGTACAACAATTTATTGACCTTTGTCTTATCCCTTTAGATCCCTGATATTTGTAATAATCTATAGAAACGATTATTTAGTTACATTAAAACATCAAACATAAAGAGGTTTAGATTTAGGTTTAGCCCCCCCCCCCCGCTCCTCCTCCGCTAGTGCAATAGAACTTGAAAATATTTATTATTAACTTTAATTCTAAGTCAGAATAAATATTTCCCAATATGTCTATGTTTTTGTGTCTTTTATTTATTTGAATTATATCATAAGTTTTGACTTTAAAAGCGCATTTAAACCGCCTTTTCTTACAAGCTTTTCGTGCACCCACATTCAGAAAACGGGCTAAAAACCCCTACGGGGGCGCGGGGGGGTAAATGAAACCAGTACTGGTGATTAAAATATGTCTTTGGGTAATCAAATATCGTTTTTTTAGCCGGCGACACCCGGCGAAAACATGTTTCCTCTTACTGTCTTCTTAGATGTTGATTAAAAAACAAACAAATAAAAACTAAAATCTTGACTTCAACTAGAATTATTTAGGACTAATTTCTTCAATTTGTGTTTTTTTCTTTTATACTGTCAAAATATATGTAATGCATGACTCATCAGAAGTTATTTTGTCTAATTACGTTAATTCTAAGAGATTTTATAATACTTTTAAAATTGTTGGTGAAACACAAAAAGTATGCCTTTTTCTGTAAGAAAATTTTTGCATATCTTGACTTCCATGCATTAGAATGCTTACTTAAAAAGCGTATTTTTACGATTCCTTTGAAATCTGATGTACATTGGGTATGATAATACTCATAGAATGTTTAAAACTTGATTTGGGGGTGGTGAATTGTTGCCCCTTGTTGCCCCTATGTGCAGTGGCGTATGGACAAATATATATAACAGTTAGGGAGTTGAATCCATTTTATAGAAGCAGAAATATAATCTATGATTACGGTTTGACCCTCTAAAAAACGTAATCTACCATTCCACTTTCCCCTCTCTTAATGATGATATCATTAACGCCGATACGATTTTTGAAATGTACCATTCCACTTTCAATAGAGGTGAAACTAGAATGGTATTCATAAACATTGATTTCCTTTTTTAAATCGACATAATAGTAATTATAGAATATTCTAGTTATTATTCTTATTTTACATAAATTATTTAAAATTATAGATAGTATTTTATCACATTTAATGAAAGAATGTTCCTATTATCATATTCAAAATAAATGCTGTAATAAGCTTTCTCGTATTCATTTGAATCCGGTGGATAGGAACCGATTCTCATGAATACGAAATAACTATGTCTAGCATCGTATTATATCCAGTTTTCTACGAATATAGAAATGTACAATCATAAGATTAAAACTAGTTTTTTTAAGCCGGTACCTTTGGCACCACGGGGCTAAAAAATACGATACGAGAAATAACTATTAAAATATTTAAACACTAGTGTCTCATTGGACACAAAATGACGTCCAATAAGAAAAAGGAATAAAAATATTGGAATAGTTATTTCTCGTATCGTATTATAAACGGCTTTCCGGCACCTCAGGGCTAAAAAAACTAGTTTTAATCTTATTATTGTACATTTCTATATTTGTAGAAAGCTGGATATAATACGATGCTAGACATGGTTTTTTCGTATGGATGAGAACCGGTTCCTATCCACCGGATACGAATGAATACGAGAAAGAAAATTATTTTACTTTAAAATTAATTCTTTGCATTTTGGAATAAAAAATATAAGAGAAAGAAAATTATTTATTTCAAATTTATTTCTGGTCTTAAAATAAAATTCATTATTTTATTTTAATTCGAGTGTCAACCAATAAGAAATAGGCATGCTGTTTTAAAAGTTTGGAATAAAAATTATTATTTTTTTGTCAATTCCTTTTTTCAGAGTATAAAATGAGAATAAATTTTCCAACATCATTATTGATTTCTAATTTAACATTTCATACAGTGGGTAATATTTATTTCAACATTTTTTGTCATTCAAAATCAAGTGTCACAAAAATAATAATATTTAACATAAAAAAGAAATTTTTAAAATAATTTTGTTTTCTTTATTTGTTGAAGATTTAAGCCCAAGCTTGTTCTAAGGGGGGAGACCCCCCTCAACCCCCCCTGACGCTCTCTTCTTTAAAACTTTCATTATTTCTGTAATTTATTCTAATTATCTTATAAATTTCAAAACATGAGATAAAAAGGAAATAATTTGCTGTGCATTATCAAAAAATTTAAAAATTGTAAAAAAAATTCCAACATGATTTTTAATTTTAGATACAAGAATATTTTTCAATATGATATGTTAAATTTAAATACAGGAATAATTTTGTACTGTGGAATAGAAGAAAAAAATGCTGTACATTAGAGTGGCTTGATTTTCAAGGATTTTCTAATTTTAAATGTGCTACATACACTTTCTGTCTGAACATCATATAAGAGACCAAAAAATTAAAAGAAAATATTTTGGATAATGGGGAGGCTCGCTGATGCATGTAAACTTTTAGAAAGACACTTGTGAGAAGAATTTTTTTTTTTTTTTTTTTTTTTTGGGGGGGGGGGCAATTATTTTTCTTTCAAAGTATAGCTTTATGCACCTTCCCAATTTTGTCTTGAAGAGTAGAATAAGAATAAAAATCTGTTTTTAAAACTATTGATCCTAGCAAGAAAAATCCATAAATAAATTTAAAAACCAAGAGATTTTACATTTAATTTAAGATTTTTCATGCTTGGATGAATATTTTTTAAAACCAATTTGATTTTTTATATTAATCAACAAGACAAATTCAAAAAGATGCATAAAGCAATACTTTGAAAGAAAAAAAGTTGCACCTCCAGAATAAACTTCTAAAATTTTTAATGCATGGAAACAGCTTCCCCCCCATTTCCCCTCAAGGACAAAATAAATTTTTTATATTTAGGTTTCTTACATGACGTTGAAACTGTAGATGTTGATTACAAATTCAATGTCCAAAATTGATCCACTCTACTGTACATTATTATAATTTAACATTTGATGTGGGTATAAACATTAGACATAGATGGCCAATCTGACCCCATTTTTTTCTTAAAAAGAAACCTTTGTTCACTTTTTGTTGTATATGAAATACGGCCCTATAGGCAACATTATTTGCAACTAAATTTTGCAATTACATAATTTTTAGAAAGCTAACTTTATTATAAGAAATTAAATTATTCATAACTAACTTATTATATGTTGTGTCATACGCTTCACATTATATGATGGAAGAAATATTTTCTTCAAATATTTCACCCAAGGAAAGCTTTAACCTAAGATATTCAACTATTTATAGCTGATACATAATGTAAACAAAATTCCCTTGTGCTGTCTCTAGGTTATCTCTATTGTATAAATGATGGTACAAAAGAGGAGGAGAGAGAGAAGGAAATAGACAGAAAAGTGAGGGAGGGGGGAGGGGGAAGAAATATAGAGAAAAATAGACAGAGATATTTATTGTTCACCCTTAGATGATGTAAATTTTTTGATAGACTTTTTTGAATTTAAGAAAAAGATAAAGAATGAGACAAAACCAAGTATCATATTTTATTAATATTGCTTATACAAGAAAGGTCATTCAAAATTATTTCACCAATATCAAGGTCAAGTGACAAAAATTTAAATTTCCACCTACTTCGCCCCCAGAGGGGGCAATAGTAGAAGGAAAATTCAAATTTTGATCACATGATCAAAATTGTTGAAACAATTTTAATATCCTTTCTTGCATTCATCAATATTACGAAAATATGATATATAACTATTATACATTTCTACTATTAACATAATTTAGAAATAGTATAAATTGTTTCAATTATGTCGATGTTAAAAGTGTAAACCACCAATCCAGTTTTGCCTCTCTTGAAAGTGGAATGGTACATTTTAAAAATCGTATCGGCATTGATGATATCATCACCAAGAGAGGGGAAAGTGGAATGGTAGATTACGTTTTTTAGAGGGTCAAAACCGTAATCATAGATTATATTTCTGCTTCTATAAAAATGGATCCAACTCCCTAACTGTATAAAGGAATAGAAACGAATTGAAAAACTAGGGAAGGGAGGTGACATTGCATTGTAAATTATACTAGCCCCCAAAGTTTTATACACAAAACACGTTCTTTCAAATGTTTGGTTGAAAACTTTATGACTTTTATTAACACAAAAAATTGATACTGCCTTAAGATTGGACATTGGAAATAACCTTAGGATGAGAACACAGCAACCTACCAAAAATGACACATTGAATATACCAGAAGAATATATTGGTCAGTTGGTTCATCCAGTAGGAAGGGAGGGATGGGGAGGATGAAAGGTAAAAAAATTTTGCCAGCTGAGAGTTTCGCTTTATTAGAGTACATGAAAATCTGGTAAATCATCCTATTAGTAATATATTATAAGCATGGAAGGACGCACAGACATATGCAAGTTAAAGAAAAGCTGTACAAAAGTTGAACTTTTTTTCTCAGGTCCATTCGCTAACAAGTTATCTATCCATTAAATTTATAGCAAAATGTCTTGATCATAAACCACTGTTTTTGTTTTTATTTTTACATGGATTTAGGGATAAGACAATGGACTGAAAAGTAATCATCTAATCTACTAATTGTCTTTAAAAAGTTGTTTTGATAGCTGGTAATTTTATTTAGGAAGATTTTCCTAATTTTTCAAATTATACTTAAAGATTTATGAAGCTCTTTTTACAGTGTTTTCCACCAATGGTTTTCATGTACAGAAATTATAATTTTGTTTATCATCAATGGGGGTGGGCATCAATTTATCGTCTATTGTCTTATCCCTTATGATCCCTGGATTCAACATAAAGATTTGTAAATGGGGTTCCTTTTATGACATCATAACTTCTTTATAATTAGGGTCGTTGCTAGCTGTCCGATCAGGGATCTAAAGGGATAAGACAATTCCCGATAAATTGATGCACATCCCTCGTGTATATTAGAATTAGTTGTCGAAACGTTTGACAACACAACTTAATGGATCAACCAATAAAAAGTCGAATATCTAGCGTTGGCAAATTTCCGGATATCCGGCAGGCCAACCGGATTTCCGGCTGATTTCTAAGGCCGGATATTGAAAATGGCCGAATATCCGGCCAAACTGGATATCCGGTCCAACCCTTATATATATTAACCTAACGTATTACCTTACTCTTCTTTCAAATGTTTTAATTGTTATTGTAATAGATTTATAGATTATTTTAATGATATTGCTACACTGCATATAGATGTAGTTGTCCTAGTTTCGATTTAAAATAAAGATTTGGGGGGGGTTCCTTTTTCAGTAAGTATACCAAGTTTATGACGGCAATATAAACCCAAATTATCAGATAATTTAGTTTTACTGGCCCAGTGGTTTATTGTTTTTATTTCATATTTGATTTTAGACTTTCATTTTGGTCCCTATTTACCAAGTAGTTAGGGGACAAGGGGCTGTAAATTTCACTGATACCTAAAATTTTACAACCACGTTATATCATTCTTTGAGTACATTTGCTAAATTTCCAAAACAAATAGATGATTTAAATCTACAGAAGGGGTTCTCGTGTTTATCATTATTAGGGATGTATATCAATTTAGCGACCATTGCCTTATTCCTTAATATCTCTTAATTTACGCTCGATACAATGAGGAATTGCTAGAAGTAGATTGTAAATTGTTAAAAGCGAAGCTTTTCTATAATTAGGGTCTGTCCGTCCGTCCGGATAGCTTTTTTCGTTAATTTAGGCATGTTAGAATTGTCCTATTGATTTCAAACTTTGCATGGTGATTCCTATAGAAGTTAGGTACGAGTTAGAAAGCGTAGCAACTCTATAATCATTACCAGAATGTCCATACGTCCATTTAAAATATGATGATTTTTTTTTACAATTTTAACAACAAATTTGTATGTGACCTAATTATCCGATTAGTCTGATTTTTGGTGTACTGATTCCTGGGACAACAAAGTACAACATTACATGCGAAGCAACTCTATAATCAAGTCCTAAAAATGTAAGTATGTCCATAAACATTATCCTGTATTAAGCAGTTTTTCAACAAATTTGCTTTGACTCTTATGTATTTAAATTCTGATGATTCAGTTCTGACATTATACAAGTGTTAATGGTTGTTTGTCCTACCGTTTCAAAGCTTCGCTTTTATGGATATTGTCTTCCTTGTTGGAATAAAAATGGGTAATTCAGCTGTAGCCGCGCAAATTAACATGTTTTGAAAAGTCTAACTGTAGATCGGTTACTTATTATTAATTTTTTTTTAATCTTTAATTATTTAGGTAGACTTTTATGTTTGATATGCCTATAGTTAGGTTGGGTTAAAGATGTGATATTGAGACAGACTTACCTTTGGGAAAAAATATACCAACATCTGTATAAAGCTATTCTTTCTTCTTGCAAACGATGCAAGTTTTAAAGCTAAAACAAAATAAAGATATTTAACTATAAATCTGTCTATAAATCAATGCAAAACTTTTCAATGTCTATAAATTAAACCTACAACAAGGATGACAACATCCATAAAGACTGAAGATCTGAAATGGTAGGACAAAGGAATGTTATAACTTGTAGAGAACTGAATAAACAGAATATCAATGTATAAGTCTAAACAATATTTTAAGTAAATTTGTTGTTAAAACTTAAATACAGGATACTGGTTAAAGACATACTTACATTTTAAGGACGAAAATAGCTAATAGACGGACGGACCGATCCTAATTATAGAAAAGCTTCGCTTTTAATAAAAGAGCAGAAGCCCCCAACACGCGCGCACAGCCCACAAAACGCGCACGCCCTACGCCAAATATTTTTGCATTATTAGTTCGTAAAGTTTTCCTAATTGGGAAATCTAAATAAGCAACTTTGTTCTTTTAATATGCAGTGAGAGAATGGGTTTCTGGTAGCAAAAACAGAGTTGAATGTTTTATATATGATCATTAAGATCTCTAAGACATTTAAACAGAACTACAATAAATTATAAATCCATTCGAAACCGATTAATATACGGTGTATTAGAGCCGGTTCTCATTAATACGAAAAAACTCTGTTAAGCCTTCGGCATCTCGGGGCTGTAAAACTGGTTTTAATCTTATAATTGCACATTTTATATCCGCAGAAAGCTGTTTATAATACGATGCGAGAAATAATTATTATACAGCATGACCCTCGAAAAAGTATTTTTAAGCATCTGCAGCCCTTATTTCTCAATGAATTATTAAAAAATGCATATGTCCTTGTTCTCCATAGTATTCCACGTAAGTAGATATGAAAATATTTTTTTCCCCTCCATTAACACCGGAGATTTTTAGAGCTAAAGTTTTGAAAAAGTGACTGAGAAAAAGAATTTTTTTTTGTTTCTCTTATTTTTTGGATGGTTATATTATGTTTTTCTGGCAACTGAATAATGAGGCACAAAGAAAAACAAGTTAACTAAATATTTCTTTTTTATTCCACCAAAAAATATAAATTTTTAATGGCAAAAAATACTACTGAATGAATTGATTATTTGCAAATTTTAGGTTATTTTTTAACCCTTATTTATAGAAAAGGATTAATTATGACAGTTGCTCCGCCTACTTTTCTGACATCTCAATTATTTAATAGGGGGTAAATTAAGCTTTTTAGACTAAAAAATCATTATGTTTATTTTTATTTTCTTTATAAATTTTTTGTTATTAAAGTTAGGATTGTGAAACAAAAACAATTTTCCTGCTATATTCATAGAGATTTATTTGGTTTTTTAATCTTAAACAATTTTGCCTAATAAGTAAGTTTTTCAAAATATCATTAAACTAAAAAGACTCAAAAAATTTGTGTAAAAAAAAGCTTTTTACTCAAAAACTAAATTTTTTATTTCATTTTTGTATAAAGTTTCTGCTAGTAACAAAAATAAAAGGATTTCTAGCTTAATTTTGCTAAAAAAGTCGTTTCATGTTAAAAGTTACTTTTTCCTCAGTCACTTTTTCAAAACTTTAGCACTAAAAATCTCCGGTGTTAATGGAGGTAAAAAACATATTTTTATATCTACTTACGTGGAATACTATAGAGAACAAGGACATATGCATTTTTTCATAATTCATTGAGAAATAAGGGCTGCAGATGCTTAAAAATACTTTTTCGAGGGTCATGCTGTACTATTCAACTTTTAAAAAGTCAATCAAAGGAAATAAAAAAAAAATTGAAACTATATTTAATCCCACGGCCAAGTAAGAAGAAAAAAGTGGCTTCTTCAAACCAACCCTATGATACCATATTAAACAATTTAATTTAATTATGCTAGGTTGGAATCTTTAGCCTAGTGCCTTATGCACTTTTTAAAAGCGAAGCTTTTCTATAATTATGGTTGGTCCGTCCGTACGTCACAGATAGATAGCTCTTTTCGTTGATTTAAATAGGTTAGAATTTCCCTATCGTTTTCAAACTTTGCATGGTGATTCCTGTAGTAGTTAGGTACGATTTAGAAAGCGTAGCAACTCTATAACCATTACCAGAATGTCCGTATGTCCATTTTAAACATGTTGATTTTCAACTTTTTAACAACAAATAATTATGTGATAAAATTATATGATTGATCTGATTTTTGGAATACTGATTTCTAGGACAACAAAGTACAATGTTATAAGCGAAGCAACTCTATAACCAAGTCCTAAAAATGTTAGTATGTCCATAAAAATTATCCTGTATCAAGAAGTTTTTCAACAAATTTACTCACAATTTTGCTTTGACTCTTATTCATTTACATTCTGATTATTCAGTTCTGATACCATACAAATGTTAATGTCCGTTTGTCCTACCGTTTCAGAGCTTCGCTTTTATGGATGTTGTCATCCTTGTTTACAATATGGGTATGAGATTTAGATTCTAGGAAACAATTTTAGGTATCCTTGAAATTGCATAGCGAGCACAGAAACCCCCTCCTCCTAATTTGAAATAAATTGAAAATAAAAGGGGGAGGGGGGGGGGGGGGTATTTTTCGATTTGTTTGTTTATGAATTTATGTCAGGTAAGATTCTTGTGTAAGATAAGGTTATATTGTATAAGGTTAGGTTATATAGGGCACTGCAGTAAAAAGGCAATTCAGGTTTATGTCCCGCAGGGATTAAGCATGGTAAAAATCCCCGTCTTATTTATAATTTACTTTCAAAATAAGGTAGGTAGGGGGGGGGGGGGGTTATTTCTCGAAAAGTACCAAACATCAATATTAAAATATGAAAATGAATAAATCAACCGTCTATCTTTATTCGAAGCCAAGTAAATTACTTTTCCCCACATTATTACTTGCCTTAAAAATAACATTGTACTTTTTAGTTTTCAAAAACTTTATACATTTCCATAATTTTGGAATGAAACCAGTTAGAAACAATTATCGCTAATAAAAATCTTTCCAGATGTTAAAACACAGCCAGGGAGGGAGAGGACATTGGCAGGTGAAGAAATCTACAACCCTTAAATCTACCAGCTACCCTGGGCCTAAATTTCACTCATCAGGAATAATTTAGCTTCCATTGTCCTATACCTAAATTCTTGGAAAACTGCAAGCAGGTCCCCAAAGTTTTATACCTCAAAAACATTGAGAACTTTTATTGAATTGGTTGGTAGGTGCCAAACTAGTTGTGTCTAAAGGTTTCAACCAATAGCTTAATCTACAGAAAGGGTAGTTTTGTTTATTATAATTAGTGATAGTCTAATCTGTCCCTTCAGATCCATGGAAATATGACTCATTTGCATATTAATTGCTTTTCTCATCAAATAAATATGCTACCAGTCCATTTTTACTGTCGCTTCTTCTCTGTAATTAAAGTTTATATGTGCGTCTAAATTATTTTACTTACTAAACTACAAAAGGTTCTCCCTTTGAGGCCTTTAGGGGCACAGAAAAAAGGCTGGGGGGGGGGGGGTGTTTTGTCCTTAAATAGTAAATAAATATTTTCTGAAACTATATGAAGCTTTAATGCAAAGGAGAGACAAACACAAACAGACAAACAGATAGACCTTTTGTTACTTTTCAAAGGCATATGTCATACTATCGACAAAAATAATCATCATTATTAAAGAGGCCATCTGAAAATGGTATTTGTGTAATAAGTCAGCCAATGCCACTTTGTATAATGTTATACAATAGTCAACATAAAACATAAATATTGCATGTCAATAGAAGTGCGTTGTTTTAAAAGGGTTCTAATTTGGCATGACAAACCATTATTTTATCAAAGCCATTTTTACTTTGTCTGTACAAATCGGCTGGTTATCTTGGTATTATCCTAATTATGAACGTAAACATACTTGTTTTAATCTTAACTATCAAGTTTAACATTAAAAAAGAGATTATTTTATCTTAATCTTTTTGTATTCAAAACAAGAACAAGTTTGTCAAATATTTAAAATAAAAAAGTAAGGCTTTACTTAACAGGATGACAAGATCCATTAAAGCGAAGCTCAGAAAATAAGACAAGCGAACATTGTTTAATATGAGGTTGTTATGTCTATCCGTTAAAATCTTGTTAACATGTGAATCAATGTTAGGAAAGCTTCAGTAAATGGGGCAGGTTTTTTGACCATTATTTTTTTTGAAATTGAAGATGCATTTTAAGCTAGGGGGGCAGTCTTTACTGTCATTACATTTTACATGCCATAATTCTTATATTAGGGTTGGGCCGGATATTCGTTTTCAATATCCGAATATCGGATATCCGGCTGATTTCTAATGCCGGATATTCAATAATTTACCGGATATTGGACCATTTTCAATATCCGGCCGGATACCGGATATCCGGCATTATCAATCAGCAGGATATCTGGTATCTGGTATCCGGTCAAAAAAGTATCCAGCCCAACCTTAACTTATATACAATTTTTTTGTCCTTAGTATCAGAAGAGAGGGATTTTTATTTATTCGAATGCAAGTCTCCTATCCCTAACTTAAAAGTAGCTATCTTACTTTATATGTAAAGAGGGCGTATGTTTATTTGTATAAGACCTGTAATAACTCATGACTTTGGAATAAAAAAATTAACATTTTATTTTATGGTTAAGATTATATCAAGGATTGTAGAAAATGAAAATTAAATTAACAACTCTCTCTTTTCCCTAATATTTGCAATTTTTCTCAGTGGAAATCTTTCATAAATTTGCAGATACATTTTTTTGTTGTCCTATCCATTTTTCCCTGGATTAAAAAGAGTTAAAGGACCATTACATCTACCTAAACTAGGCATACCAGGGGTAGGACTCAAGGATAAAGGTATGTGTAAATATAGTTATAGAACTATTACATCTATCTAAACTAGACATACCAGAGGTAGGACTCAAGGATAAAGGTATGTGTAAATATAGTTATAGAACTATTACATCTACCTAAACTAGACATACCAGGGGTAGGACTCAAGGATAAAGGTATGTGTAAATATAGTTATAGAACTATTACATCTACCTAAACTAGACATACCAGGGGTAGGACTCAAGGATAAAGGTATGTGTAAATATAGTTATAGAACTATTACATCTACCTAAACTACACATACCAGGGGTAGGACTCAAGGATAAAGGTATGTGTAAATATAGTTATAGAACTATTACATCTACCTAAACTAGACATACCAGGGGTAGGACTCAAGGATAAAGGTATGTGTAAATATAGTTATAGAACTATTACATCTACCTAAACTAGACATACCAGGGGTAGGACTCAGAGATAAAGTTATGTGTAAATATAGTTATAGAACTATTACATCTACCTAAACTAGACATACCAGGGGTAGGACTCAAGGATAAAGGTATGTGTAAATATAGTTATAGAACTATTACATCTATCTAAACTAGACATACCAGGGGTAGGACTCAAGGATAAAGGTATGTGTAAATATAGTTATAGAACTATTACATCTACCTAAACTAGACATACCAGGGATAGGACTCAGAGATAAAGGTATGTGTAAATATAAATATAGAACCATTACATCTACCTAAACTAGACATACCAGGGGTAGGACTCAAGGATAAAGGTATGTGTAAATATAGAGTTATATTACATCTACCTAAACTAGACATACCAGAGGTAGGACTCAAGGATAAAGGTATGTGTAAATATATAGTTATAGAACTATTACATCTACCTAAACTAGACATACCAGGGGTAGGACTCAAGGATAAAGGTATGTGTAAATATAGTTATAGAACTATTACATCTATCTAAACTAGACATACCAGGGGTAGGACTTAAGGATAAAGGTATGTGTAAATATAGTTATAGAACTATTACATCTACCTAAACTAGACATACCAGGGGTAGGACTCAAAGATAAAGGTATGTGTAAATATAGTTATAGAACTATTACATCTACCTAAACTAGACATACCAGGGTAGGACTCAGAGATAAAGGTATGTGTAAATATAGTTATAGAACTATTACATCTACCTAAACTAGACATACCAGGGTAGGACTCAGAGATAAAGGTATGTGTAAATATAGTTATAGAACTATTACATCTACCTAAACTAGACATACCAGGGGTAGGACTCAGAGATAAAGGTATGTGTAAATATAGTTATAGAACTATTACATCTACCTAAACAAGACATACTAGAGGTAGGACTCAGAGATAAAGGTATGTGTAAATATAGTTATAGAACTATTACATCTACCTAAACTAGACATGCCAGGAGTAGGACTCAGAGATAAAGGTATGTGTAAATATAGTTATAGAACTATTACATCTACCTAAATTAGGCAGTGTTTTCATACATTTTTTTTATAAATCTATGTATCCCTTATCCTTTAGGTAATAATATTATTCTGCTAAGGATAAATAAACTGCGAGTTAGGGGTGTAGTTTTTTTTTTAGGTGGATACTCAAAATAAGCGCTTTTAATTTAAACCATAAATTAATTCAAATTTTTAAATTTCTATTTACGTATAAATATTTATTTTTAGTATGATATTTTTCTATTCTTTTTAAATGAAAATAATGAAAATTCTATAGGAGAGGTATCTTTAAAGTGGAATTAAATAAAATAGCCCAAAACCATCCCAAGGCTTTGAAAAAGCAAAACAATTTTTCTGAAACCTTCTCAGTATCTAAAGCTTTCCTGAAATGAAGAAATAAATAGGCGCACTGGTTAGCGAGATCTTAAAGGACAAATGATAACCTACCCTTCTATAAAATACTAATACTAGGATTATTTTGCGTTAAATGTGCATTTTTTCTTGCGACCATAATTTGAGTTAACCCCCTGTATTCCATATATAAGACTAGGGTTGGGCCGGATACTTTTTTGGCAGGATACCGGATATCCGGCTGATTTCTAATGCCGGATATCCGGTTCCGGCCGTATATCTGGCCAACGTTCGATATCCAGCAATTTACCGGATATCCGGCCGGATAACCGAATATCCGGCGTCAAAAATCAGCCGGATATCATGTAACCAGATAGTTTTAATATCCGGTATCCGGCCGGATATTGAAAATGACCGGATATCCGGCCGGATAACCGGCAAGACCGGATATCCGGCCCAACCCTATATAAGACACTTGTCTCCTATATATGTCTTGAAGTATAAATAGTTATATCAAGAATACAGGGATTGGTTAATGGAAATTATTTCAATCCTATACATTTTGTGAAAACTTTCATGGTAATCTTGCTATTATTACAGAAAAAATGTACAAGTATAGTACCTGGCCCAAGTGTTGGGGACCTTTTTCGTATGCTAGCGAATTGCTTTCTGCTCTTTTAAAGACTTGGCTGTGTTTACATTTCCGACGCTATTGCCTTATATTGAAAGATCCAATTGAAAGTCGGGAAAGGGTACCCCACCCCGTGGGTAGATTTACAAAAAGCTTGTGTCACCTCAATTCTTTTACTTTAATATTACAGGTAATGTGATTAAATTAGGCGCCATTATCCTCTCCCTCCCCCCCTGGCACTGAACAACAGCTATTCATTCAAGAGGGACCAAGATTTTTTGTTGGGTTTTTGTATAACTTTTATACATAATAGGCTAGTTTAGTAGATAGTAACGAAATTTGCATGCTATAATATTAAAGGTAGGGGGTTATTAAAGTGTCCCAAAAATCAGCCATGTGACGTCATAAAAATGAGGGAGATAGTGGGAAAAAAAATCCCTAAAAAAGATGGATAATCCCTAATTTTTCTGACGTAACATGGCTGATTTTGTAGACACTTTGTCCCGCTACTATAAAAGTATTAAATTTTTTCTTTCCCTGATGCTAAAGATCTCCCACGTTCGGTCTTTCGTTAGGTATGACAAAATTTAATAAAAGTCCCCAAAGTTATTGAGACAGTGATTAAGAAAACGATATTGTAAAACTATTGAGATATGTCGCCTCCTTCCCAATGTTAAATGGCATTAGAGACCAATGAACTCGTGTAAAAAGCCGGCACACACTTTGGCTGGTCATAAAAATCCATATCTGGGGGTATCCAATATATACGTAAATATAAGTATCAAACACAACGCGCGCGCACACACACAAAGACGCCACGCTCACAAACTTTAATTTACTTGAACTAATAGAAAATTTCTTTAACCTCACAACGCTCGTTTTATTTTTTTAGTAGCGAAGCCACTCTACAAGTGTCATGTCTGTAATGAGATTACGTCCGAAGGGGATATTGTATACCTTCTATTTTCTCGTTTTTTTTTTCATTCTTCATCTCTTCTTTATACAGGGTGCGCCACATAAAACCGGACTTTTTTTAAACGGCCATAGCGTCAAAACTACTTGACCAATCAGGACGTTTGACCCCACTATAAAAAACCTAGGTAATGACCTTTTAGCACAAAAAAATCATTGGACAAAGATAGGCTCGTACTCCAAGCTGGCCGCGCTAATGTTCAACAAGGCAGATTCGAAATGCGCTGGTGGTATAATATTGATTCTCGACTAGGGCCCATTAAATCGGACCTCAGCCCATTCGTAGATGAGGTAGAGTTATGCAACTTGCTGGGGATACTGTTAGATACATAAATAAGACACTATATAAGACTAGAGCTCTTTATCTAAAATGGCTTGGCTGTAGTACTCCGGCAAAGTGAAAAGTGGCAGATTTAGAGATGTCAAAAACGTCAAAAATCGTGTAAAATCGTGAAAATTTCTCGATTAGCGACGTTAGAGACCCATATGGAACTTAAAAACTCATTTTAGACTATAGATTGCGTTGACAACCCTAGCTGAATCTTCATGCCATTTCATAAAGGTAAAGAACGCCGTTCTAGCTCAACTGTAGCCCAAATGAGAGCCGCTGTGTTGAAGGGCAGTTTGAAAGTTGGGTGAATTTGGATCCTGCGGTTACTCACTTTCCTAAGGAAATAGGGCCTCCCAGCAGCCCGATCTTAATTCAAGTGACTTTTTGGCCTGAAGCTATTTTAAAGTATGCACCAATAGACGTGCCCATACCATAAAGACCTCCCTTATTGCCACTATCAAGGAGATCTTCGCCAGCTTGGACAGGTACATTTTGACCTGGGCCTGCCGGCGGTTGAGGAGGCGGGTGGAGGCGGTGATTGATCCTGGCGGCGATTTTATTGAATGATCTAATAGTCATATACCTAGTTTGCTTCCCAGATTTTAAAATTTAATAAAATCTTTAAAATTGACGATTTTATGTTCATTTGTTTACAAATTAGAAAAAGTCCGGTTTTATGTGGCGCACCCTGTATGTAGCTAAGCTACTAATGGATGTATTCGTCCTTGCTTCAAAAAGGAAGGGGACAATTGACAGTTTATGACAGTAGTACCTAAAGTTTTATAATTTAACATTTTCTTATTTGTTGACTTAACGTATTTGAAATTTGATTGGTTGGTTCATTATGTTGAGTATCCAAACATTTCAACCATTAATTGTAATCTACAGAAGGGGTAATTTTATGTATCATCATTGACAATTATGTCAACTTAAAGTAGAGCATTGGAAGTTAACAATAGCTTTGGTGAAAACAGAACAGAAAACTATAAAATTTAGTAGAATCAAATGAGCAAAAAATAAAAGTAATTACCAATAACGGAACAGTTTAAGCTAATTTGAACATTTACTTTATAAAATAACGGAGGAGAACGGAAAACCCTAACCATAAAATTGCGGCGCTATAAAACGTTACCAAATAAAGCAACTCCCAAGTTTGACAAAAAACTGTTTTAATATAAAGATAAGGTTTGATTCTGGGGAATCATTTACAAATGACTTTCTTGTTAAGACAAGATTTATTAGGTAATGTTTTTTTAAGTAAAGCTTTTCTACATTTTTGGTAGGACCGTTCGTATGTCTGTAATTGTAAGTCTTATACAGGGAGTAAGTCTTTATGATCAACAGCTTGGCCACCAGCTGTTTTTAAAGTTAACTATGGCATATTTTTCTTGTGGATTAGTCTTATATTCACTAAAATCAGCCTGTTATGTATTACCTTGTAGATTTTTTTCTGTTAACTTTGCGGATTTTTCATCGCTATATTCCATAAAATAGTCAGTAGTAGGCTGCCAGATACTTTTTATTTTTCTAAGATAGCTCAAATATTAAGGGAGTAATTAGCGTTTAAAAAAAACCAGTTTCTGACGGACACCCTGTATAACAATAACAATATAACAAGGATGACTGAATCCATAAAATAAGACTGTAGGACAAACATAAGTTAACACTTGTGGAATGTCTATTTTCCTCCTTGTTGTTAAGTGCTGTCGTAGAGTATATACGGTCGTTGTGTAGTTGTGTCAGATCTGCTCTGATCAGAAACGATGACGTCAAAAATGAATAAATAACCTTTATCTATCAAAATGAAAAGTGAGTCCCAAAAATGCATAAGAAGATACTTTATTGAAAAAAAGACGAACTTATAAAATTGTAGGGCTGAAACAGAAAACACAAATTAATAGACATATTAAAACAATATCACTATAACAACAAAAATAAGTATCACTTGCAAAAGAAAATTATGTATTATAAAGCTGCTTCGCTACGTGCATATTTAAAAGCATATTTGAGCGGCGCAACTCAATAAGTATTAATTACATTACGCATAACAAGAATGATATTAATCATCAAATTAATCTTAATTATAAAACCAAACACCTTAGCTTAAATCATATCAATTAATTAATCGAATACATAAAGAACCTCTCCATCAAAGTAAGCTTCTTGTATCACCAGAAAGTCTAACACTACTCTTCCTATAAATCAACCATCAATTTTCTCCCTTTTCACTTTTTAAAACTTAAATTGAAAATGGGAGGGAGGGGAACTATCGACTCCCCCCCCCCCAGCACCCTCCCATGTCAAGTGATCCTATAGGTTTCAGGGGCGTAGACGCTAGTTATCTTTAAAAATGAGTATCTTACATAAAACCCTAATTAATCTTTGTATAGCTTTCTGAATTAAATTCTCAATAATTGTGAAATGCTTCTGTTCTTTGAGAAATTAATTTATAATTTCCTTTGATTTCCTCTCATATAATTGTTCATTTCATTGTTTTGTATTTTTAATTGATTTTATTCATTTTATTGATTTTGTAAGAAAATTTAACTTTATATGTATACTGGGATGGAAGGGACATTGGGCTGTTTATTGCATTGGTCCCCAAAGTTTTCTTATTCGTCGGATTAGCAACTTTGGGGACTTTTATTGCAATTTTGTTCATTAAGTTGAGTTTCCACACGTTAAAACCGCTAATTGTACAGAAGGGGTAATTTTGTGTATCATCATTAGGGATTTACATCAATACATCAATTTATCGTCTTATACCTTTAGATTTATAATAAGTAATATGTATATTTAGAGTTGAGCCGGATATCCGGTCTGGCCGGTTATCCGGCCGGATATCCGGTCATTGTCATTATCCGGCCGTATACCGGATATTAAAACGATCCGGTTACATGATATCCGGCTGATTTTTGACGCCGGATATCCGGTTATCCGGCTGGATATCCGGTAATTTGCAGGATATCGAACGTTTGCCAGATATCCGGCCCAACCCTAATGTATATTAGTCATAATCATATCTGGTCGGACAGATGAACGGGCAGACAAAATGAGTTGTAGAGTAGCTGTGCCACTTAAAGAAATTTATGCATAGAAACTCAACATCTAAGCCTATATATCAGGGCTCGGCAGCCGCGCGTCAGCCACGACAAAGCCTCAAATTTAATCCCATTTGGTTGCTTTCATCATTTTTAAAAGCGAAGCTTTTCTATAATTAGGGTCGGTCCGTCCGTACGTTCGTCACGTAAGGTTAGATCTTTTCGTTAATCTAAACAGGTTAGAATTGTCCTATCGATTCCAAACTTTGCATGATGATTCCTGTAGTAGTTAGGTACAATTTAGAAAGCGTAGCAATTCTATGATCAATACCAGAATGAACGTACATCCATTTGAAACATGTCGATTTTTAACTTTTTTGACAACAAATTTTTGTATGTTGAAATTATACGATCCTTCTTATTTATTGAAAACTGATTCCTACTATAACAAGGTACAATGTTATAAGCAAAGTATCTCTATAAACAAGTCCCAAAAATGTAAATATGTCCTTAAACAGTATCGTCTATTTATGCAGTTTTGCAACAAATTTACTTACAATATTGTTTGTACTGATGCATTAATATTCTGCTAATTCAGTTATGACAATCTACAAGTGTTTATGTTCGTTGTTCTTCCATTTCAGAGCTTCGCTTTTGTGGATGTTGCCATCCTTGTTTTAATGGGATTGCTATACTTGGGTCAGGTTTAGACTTCCAGCTGATTATAAAAAAATGTAAAAGGTTGATTTTCCTCTGGCTTAAAGGCGGCTGCCGAGCCCTGCAATATAGACATACAATAATACTTGTCCAAAACCATTTTTAAAATGTCATTGTCTGGAAATTGGACATTTTTTCAACACAGCTTTTCCTCTAATAACCCATTTTCCAGCAAGGCTTTAAAAACGATTTATATCTGCCGGATTTTGACCGGTCCAGGGCCTTATTGAAAAACCAAGCATCGTATTTTATCGTAGACAGTTTTCCACGAATAATCTTAACAAACATAAAATTGTTGGCCGGCCAATTTGACTGAAATTAATCTTATAATTTTTCGTTTTACTGTCTATAATACGATTGATAAAAATAACTATTTCCATTGAAATTTCCTTTGTTGTTATCATCCTTGTTTAACAGCGAAGCTAAATGAATCAAGTGTCAGTCCGTCCATATAACAGCAGGTCAAAAAATTATCTAACATTGAATCTGTTCCGTTTTTGCTGGAAAAAAATGTTTTGCTGGAATTTTTTTTATTGTTTTTATAGTTACGCTTCTCTAAATAGTTGTTATCCTTGTTTATATTGTTAAAATTTTTGCTAAAATATCTTTTTTTGTCAGTCAATTAAAAAGCCTTTGTAAGATAACAAATTGGAGAAATTTGTAAAGCCACAAAACGAATTTGAAAAGTTGTTATCGAATGTTTATCAGAAAATTGAGATGACACAAACTATCTACATAAACAAGGATGGAAAAATCCCAAAAAAGCGAATGTTACATATCCATGGATTACATCCAGACGTAAAGTGCTTTTATTAAAAATGCATAAGGGCAAAAAACCCACAACCTCATATTTAACAAAAAAAATAAAAGGTGTGGCGAAATTCATTTCAATACATAACCCCTGTGGGGGTCCTAGCCATGCGGGATTCCCTTTATATAAGAATATTTTACAATAAGAGAGAGTAACTGCCAAACTTATACAATTCAATTCAAGGTTTCAACCCTCAATGTGTGATATTTATAACGAATTTATCTAAATTATAGGCTTTAAATTGATTGATTTCCAGTTATTTAATAAATGAGAAAATGTTTAAATTTTGTATTACAATTAAGAATTGAAGAAGTATTTTTATAATTGACTTTACTACATATTTGACATTTTAAAATCAAGGTTAAAAGATTTTCCAGTATGGCTATGAAACAGATCAATATCCGCTGGAATAAAACAGATTCTGGGCCATGCTAAAAAATCATTTATCGTTTTGTATTCTATCCAGTTTTCTACGAATATAAAAATGCACAATCAAAGTATCCAGTTTTATTAGCCCGTGCCTTCGACATCGAGACTAATAAAACTGGTTTTAATCTTATAATTGTACATATTTAATATTCATATCCGCGGATAGCTGTTTATAATACGATGCAATAAATAACAATTAGTTTTGCTCGTGGTTAATTGTATTTTGACACTCCTCTTAAACCAACATCTAAAGGGGTGTAGAAGGGGTCAGAGGGGCGTAATACAGGCAAAAAGAGGGGTGTAATTTTAGGGTTACTTTTAAAACTCTTACCCCCATTAGCAGCATTAGGGAGGTATAAACCCTTGTGAATGGGGTGTAGGAGGGTGGACACGATTGGAAATGTATCCAGCTCCTTATTTTTGCCAGGTGGAGTGAAACACACCCCTTCTGCGCGACTCTGCTTAAGTAAGTAAAGTTTGTTATTATTTATATAATTACATTTAAAATAATAATTAGTGTAAATAGAAAATTCCTTGTTTATTGACAAACTTGATAACAATCAGAGGAAAGATCAAGGTTACACAGACACAGGTGCGTGCGTAGAGACTTGCATCAGAGGGTTGTAACAAGTGGTGTACACAGGGTTTTATGAAACCTTTAACCAAAATTAAGGGGGGTTGAGGTTGAGGTGGGTGTAATCCTTATACTAAAGTAACAGGATGTCTGTCTGTGTGTTTGTACTAAAGGATCTCGCCAACTACTAAACCGATCGGGTTCTCCTTAACAGGGTACCTTGTCATAGGTCCTAAGAAGGTTTATAACTATTTTGGGGAAGGTTACTACAACACTCCCAAGAGAAATCAACCCTAGAAAAAATCCCCCCCCCAAAAAAAAATGTTTTTGTAAAATTTTTTTACCTCAAAATAAAAATACGGGGGATGGCACCCCCTTTCTCCCCCCCCCCCAAAAAAAAAATTATTCCCCCCAAAAAATATTTTTACTTTTTCTTTTCAAATCTAAAATAATAAATTGGGTTATCAAATTCGACTCTCCTCTCTTCAAGTGCCCCTAGTAATAAATAAAGCATTAGGGAAGTATGTTAAACAGAACTAGTCAAAATGTACCAAATGGAAGATGTAGGGTATTATACCCACAGGGGTGTGTCCCCCCCCCCCCAACCCTAAATGATAGAGTATCTGCTGCACTTACATTTCAGGTTTGTTCATCATTTTGTTAGTTAAGATCACGAAACATTTCATGTTTTTAAAATTCACATTTGCCAAAAATACAATATTAGTCTTTGGCAAAAGTAGCTTTCAATTCAATCTTTGCCTGTATATTTCTCTGTATATTTATATACTTTATTATTTTGTTTATTATTATAACTTATTTGCGTAAAGAAATTTAAAACACTATTATTTCGTAATTATGTAAATTTATGAAGAGGAGAAAAGCTTTTTCAAAAATAGGGACATTTATTAACATATATTTTTGTGTGAACATAATTTCCAATAAAAAGTCAAGAAGATATAGAATATGCCATATGGAAAACAAGGCACCAGAAAAAAACAAAATTTGGCGCTTTCCCTCAAAAGTAACCAGTGAACACAAAAAAACCCTCCTCCCATTACTTCTTTAAATGGGAGAAGATTATTTTTTTATTTTGTACCACTGCCAAGCATCTGCGAGGCTACTCTGTATCCTAGTCTAAGGTAACTTTCTCTATGCATAAAAAGAAAGGGGGAGTAGGAATATTACCTCTCACGAGATTGTTTAGTCCTTTGACACTGTACATAATTATTATATGATTGATCTGTCCTTAATTTTTTATCCATATTAAATTTTTTTGTCTGTATATGAATATTTAATATCTGTATTATAATACTGTTATTATTATTACTTGTTATGTGTGTCATAAAATAAATATCTGACCCTCGTCTATGGGACGGACACCTAGGGGGGTGTATCATAAGATTAAAACACTAGAGGGAGAAAGGGTCAAATAACTGTATCTCCCTATCGCAACCGCCTTGTGCATCACTTCTATTGCGTCATTGAAAATCAACCAATGGTGTCGCTTATACTAACACAGCCAAGTAGCAGAAAATAATTTAGAAGCAGACGAACGAAAGAGGTCTTTGAAAAATGAAGGGAGGTAGTTGTCTGTATATACATCTAAACTATAGATCTGTTGGTGTATCCACCCCTTTTAATTTTGACTGCAGTTGGTGGATTCATCTGTACCTTCGGTTTCAAATGGGACGGAGGGGAGTGTACTATTGCTCACAAAGGTACTGTGTGTGAAAGCGTAGTATTTTTTAAAAGCGAAGCTTTTCTATAATTAGGTTCAACCCGTACGTCCGTCCGTACGTCAATCACACAAGGATAGCTTTTTTCGTTAATTTAGGCATGTTAGGATTGTCCTATCGATTTCAAACTTTGCATGGTGATTCCTTTAGTAGTTAGGTACGAGTAAGAAAGCGAAGCAACTCTATAATCATTACCAAAATGTCCGTACGTCCATATAAAATATGATGATTTTTTTACAATTTTAACAACAAATTTGTATGTGACCTAATTATCCGATTGGTCTGATTTTTGGTATACTGATTCCTGGGACAACAAAGTACAATATTATAAGCGAAGCAACTCTATAATCAAGTTCTAAAAATGTAAATATGTCCATTAACATTATCCTGTATAGAGCAGTTTTTCAACAAATTTGCTTACTATTTTGTTTTGACTCTTATACATTTACATTCTGATTATTCAGTTCTGACACTCTGGAAGTGTTAATTTCCTGTTTGTCCTACCGTTTCAGAGCTTCGCTTTTATGGATGTTGTCATCCTTGTTTCTTTACAAAATTGTCCATTGTCCATGAGTTTCTTGAACAATACTTTGGCGCTATTTTGTCCTGATTCACTAATTTACATTTTCTAAGCAGTTTTTTTTTAAATAGGTTAAACAGTATACGAAATTTTACATAATTTTTAGCAGCACAGCCAATCTATAACTAAATTCTGTCCGTACGTCTCAACATGACTGCGTCACAGTTGGTTCACTATTTCTTCCATGCATGTGTGGTATCCGCCTAGGTTAAATGGCAGACACCAGAGTTCAATTGACTACGGCAGTGCGAACAGACGTGGACGCCTATACTATAGAGAAGCTACGCTTCTCTAGCAATCACTAAATAATAAACAGGGTCTATTCAGTTGTTCCTTTATTCAGGGTCTAAGGTTTACTAAAGTTGTACAACATAATATAAATACATATGGATTAGGAATAAAGATAGTTAAAGGTAAATCATACAAGTAAAACATAGATAGTTGCAATGGTTAGGTAGATGGCTATCCCTGTCCGGGGGAGGCAGGATAGCCCATGGAACAGCACAATGGGTAGATAAGCATAGAGGGGTTGAGTGGTAGGTCTGGGTACTAAAAGGGAAGGTTTGATGATTACTGTGACAACAACAGTCTGTGTGGGTGGTGATTCTATCGGGTGAAGGAAGGCTTAGATCCTTTATCCTCAGGGCTGAGGTGGTGCTGATAACTTGGTGGTTGAAGGGGAAGGTTCCGGTGCTTAAGAAGGGAGAGGGAGGGGTAACACCCCTCCCTCCACTTGCAGGACAACTGAGAGATGAAATCAATACCGTTATCTGACATATTTGCAGGTGGCTTTACAATTGTAGAATAACAGGATTTAGCTGGGTGCGTAGCATCACTATAATGTCTTGGTTTCTGCATGGCCCAGAGTTGCCGAATACCACACATGCTTAGGAAAATTAAAATTTACTTTGATCTTCTTTGCTTACTTAAGGGATAAGACAATCCTTGTAATAAAGTAACAGCATGTCTGTTTGTCTTTTGTCTGTCTGTCTGTTTGTGTGTACCGAATGAGCTCGCTTAACGATGAACCGATCGGGCTCTCCTTAACAGGGTACCTTCTCATAGGTCCCGGGAAGGTTTATAACTATTTTGGGGGAGGGTACCACCACCCTGCAAAGAGATTTTTTTTTACCTTTTCTTTTAATATTTGAAATAAGAAATTGGGTTATCAGATTCGACTCTCTCCTTCTCAAGTGCCCCTAGAGGCCTCTAGGGGGCGTAGCCTCTAGTGACCGATAAATTAATATACATCCCCAATGATACACAAAAAGCATACTATCTGTAGATTTCTATTAGTGGTTGTAACGTTTGGACACACAACGAGAACCAACCAATCAAATTTTAATAAAATTCACAGAAGTTGTTGAGCCTACAAATAAGAAAGGGTTATTATAAGACTGTAGGAACTAGTGTAAAAAAACAGCTCAAAGTCTCCTCTTTCCCTGGATTGCTCTACTGTTGTGTTTCTGTGGTTGCTGCGCTACTTATATCCAGACCGGATATCCGACCCAACCCTAATTAAAACTTCGTGGTCAAGAGCAAGCAAAAAAGCATCATTTTGTATTGATCTTTATTAGGCATTAAAATGTAAGATAATATCTCGAAAAATCCTTTAATTGTATGCATGCTAACCTTTCCTTTAAAAAATCGGATAAGAGCAATGTCAATTAGAGCAATATACAGCCTTGAAAGCATATTTTGACGTTTATAGGACAGGGGAATGGGCTTAATATCTTTAATACAAAGTAGCTTGATGTCTGTCCGTCCCTTAAGATCTCAGCAACCAATGAACCGATTGTATTGTACTCTTCGAGGGAATATACCTACTGGTCCTGTGGTGGTTTTAGGCTATTTTCTTGGGGGTTTGGACACCCACAACCCCCGAAAAAAACAAAAAAAACCCATTTTTTTATGTGAGTATTGTTGCATTAGAGGTACTGATTTTTTAAAATTACCTCTTGGGGCAAAGTGTAGACCTATAAGACACTATAAGGAAAATGCCAAATATTCCATGTTTAACTCTCATACCATGTGTATTGTGTATTGTATATGAGTAATGAAGCCATTGCTTTTAGATCAGAGATAGATGGATAGGTTAATGGACAAGAAATAAATTCCCCACTCTTAGTCTTACCTTTAGAAGCTCATAAATATTCGAAACCGATTATTATCCGGTAGATTACAACCGGTTCTCATCCATTTTAAAACTATGTCTAGCATCGTATTATATCCAGCTTTCTACGAATATAAAATCTACAATCATAAGAAAAAAAACAGTTTACTTTAGCCCGTACCTTCGGCATCTCGGGGCTAAAAAATCTGGTTTTAATCTTATAATTGTAAATTTTATATCCGCGGAAAGCTGTTTATTATACGATGCGATAAATAACTATTATATAATTCTAAATGTCAAATCACTCCCCTATTCTAAAATCTCCCCCTGAAGATTATGTTAATAGTTCAGCCTTTGGGGGAAAGAAAGAGTCGTAGATTAATTTACCAACCACTGACCACTCCCTCCCTGGTTTTAGCCATACGCGTGACCCTAAACAGGAGCTTTGTAAATTTATGGTATGTTATGCTTACGCTTATGGCAGGCTTTCTTTAAGCAAGTGTACAACACAACCATCACAATCCATTTGATATTTTAGGGATCTAAAGGGATAAGATGAATTGGTATATATCCCCAATGATACACAAAATTACCCCTTGTGTAGATTACAATTAGTGGTTGAAACGTCAGGACACTCAATTATCTGAATCAACCAATCAAATTGTATAAGAAGCCTCCAAAGTTGCTAAGCCATCAAATAAGAAAAAAAAATTTAAACTTTGGAGACTGGTGTAGTAAACATCCCAATGTCCTATTCCTCCATGCAAATATTTCCAAAGCATTAATGAGCAGTAAACAAGAAGACAAAATAATAAATATACAAATCATAACTGTTATATGGTGGGGGGTAAAGGAATGTTTAACCCCCCCCCCCCAAACTTTGAAAATATTTCATTTTATCCCCCTTAAAACTTTTATAAAAAAAACAATAGATTACCCTTTCAAACCTTTGAAATTCTTTAGCCCCCTAAAAAAAAAGCTTCGACGCCCCTAAAACAAATCTATAGTTTTACGGACATATAGACATATATTGACTGGCCCTAATTATACAGTACCAGCGCTCTAAATAAAGAATAGTTAATCTATAGAAGAGGTAAATTGTATCTTTGTCTTATCCCTTAGGTTTACTGGTTAAATGTGATCCTAGTCTTCACTTGAGTTGCATAGTTTATGTTCAGGATTCTTCCACCTGTCATGTCATACTCATGAGAGAACTATGCCCGTCTGTCTGTTTGTCTATCTATCTGTCTATTTATTTATTATACACTGTCATGTCATACTCATGAAAGAATTATGCCCGTCTGTCTGTTTGTTTGTCTTTCTATATGTCTATCTATTTAATTATTATACACTGTCATCACATGCCATACTCATGAGAGAATTATGCCCGTCTGTCTGTTTGTTTGTCTATCTGTCTGCTGTATATCTATTTAAATATTACACAGTGTCATGTCATACTCATGAGAGAATTATGCCCGTCTGTCTGTCTGTTTGTCTATCTATCTGTATATCTGTTTAATTATTATACACTGTCATGTCATACTCATGAGAGAATTATGCCCGTCTGTCTGTTTGTTTGTCCATCTTTCTGTTTGTCTATCTATCTGTATATCTATTTATTATACACTGTCATGTCATACTCATGAGAGAATTATGCCTGTCTGTCTGTTTGTCTATCTATCTGTATATCTATTTAAGTATCATACACCGTCATGTCATGCTCATGAAAGAATTATGCCCGTCTGTCTGTTTGTTTGTCTATCTGTATATCTATTTGATTATTATACACTGTCATGTCATACTCGTGAGAGAATTATGCCCGTCAGTCTGTTTGTTTGTCTATCTGTTTATCTATTCAATTATTATACACTGTCATGCCATACTTATGAGAGAATTATGCCCGTCTGTCTGTCTGTTTGTCTATCTGTATATCTATCTATCATACACTATCATGTCATACTCATAAGAGAATTATGCCCGTCTGTCTGTCTGTTTGTCTATCTATCTGTATATCTATTTAGATGATTAAGTATCTTTGTCTGTATGTCAATCAGTTTAATTTAGTGTTTTCAAGTCTGCCTATTTACTAACCTACACTATATACCTATGTTGTATGTATCTATCTGCAAATTTATCTATATGAATATCTATCTATCTATCTTTTTTGGCTGTCATGTTACCCATTATGCTAAGAATCTTCAAGGAATCTTAATTTCTTACTTTAAAATACTTTGAGTTTATACAATATGAACAATATTTTTCAACCTGAATATGTAAGTATACCTTCCTTGTTTAAGCTTTTAATAGTGCATACGTATATGTATACTGGCCTGCCATTGGTAATTTAATCTGTGTATTGGCCTATTCTTGGTCATGTATATTGTATGACGTCATTATTTTATATGAAATATAAAAAGCTTCCTCGTTGAGGATAAATACACATCTTTGTTATTAAAGAGATAAGTATACCAATATATTCTAATGAGGTTTTATGTCGTGTAGTTTAAAAGCAAGGATGGCAAACTTTATTTAGGCAAACATACATTGAAAAAACATTTAGCATTAGTTAAAAGTCAGAACATAAATTATTTATAAAGCTATCCCAAATTTACTTAAATAATGGATACTTGATTTTGAAAACTTACATTCAAAAAATTGTTACAGAGATGCTTTGCTTATACCTATAAATATACCTAATGTATCTATGTTCCAAAAATCATGGGAATGTATGGACGTTTTTTGCCTTTTGAAAACTTACATAGCACAAATTTATAGGAATCGTTATTCATATGTCTTAATAAACCTAAAGATATTTGTCATGTATTCACTTTATCTATCTGTCTATTTTTGACTCATAGCTGAAAGCTCCAATAATTGTATAATTTCACATCCACTCAATTAATATTTTAAGACATTTACTTTACTCGTAATACTACTTAAACAAGGATGACAACATCCATAAAAGCAAAGCACTGAAACGGTAGGACAAACGGACATTAACACTTGAATAGTGTCAGAACTGAATAATCAGAAGTCGAAGCAAAATTGTAAGTAAATTTGTTGAAAAACTGCTTGATGCAGGATATTGTTTATGGACATACTTACATTTTTAGGACTTGATTATAGAGTTACTTCGCTTATAACATTATACTTTGTTGTTCCAGGAATCAATATACCAAAAATCAGATCAACTGGATGATTGGATCACATAAAAATTTGTTGTTAAAAAAGTAAAAAATCGACATGTTTAAAATGGACGTATGGACATTCTGGTAATGATTATAGAGTTGCTACGATTTCTAAATCCTACCTAACTACTATTGGAATCACTATGCAAAGTTTGAAATCGATAGGACAATTCTAACATGCCTAAATTAACGAAAAAAGCTATCGGACGGACGTACGGACGGACAGACCCTAATTATAGAAAAGCTTCGCTCTTAACAACAGCAGTATAAATATTTTTTCTTATCCATAGTATAATTTGGTGCAGATGAGGTTACTCTTAAAGCTACAGCCGAAGGAAATTGTAAGATAAAACAAGGATGACAACATTCATAAGTAGCGAAGCTTTTATACAGGTAGGGGCAAACAATGCCAGAATTTTTCTAATATCAAAACAAATGAACATAACATTTGCAAACGTCAATTTAGTTTTGTTAAGTAGTTTTGGCCTACAGACATATTGATTTACAAAATATTCATTGAAGATTAAACGTCACTAAATAATCAAATTATATAGTGGCTTCGCTACTAAACAAGGATGACAACATCCATAAAAGCGAAGCTCTGAAACGGTAGGACAAACGGACATTAACATTTGTATAATGTCAGAACTGAATAATCAGAATGTAAATGTATAAGAGTCAAAGCAAAATTGTAAGCAACTTTGTTGAAAAACTGCTTGTTACAGGATCATGTTTATGGACATACTTACCCTTTTGGGACTTGATTATAGAGTTGCTTTGCTTATAATAATGTACTTTGTTGTCCCAGGAATCAGTATACCAAAAATCAGACCAATCGGATAATTAGGTCACATACAAATTTGTTGTTAAGATTGTAAAAAAAAATCAACATATTTTAAATGGACGTACGGACATTCTGGTAATGATTATAGAGTTGCTACGCTTTCTAACTCGTACCTAACTTCTAAAGGAATCACCATGCAAAGTTTGAAATCGATAGGACAATTCTAACCTGTCTAAATTAACGAAAAAAGCTATCCGTTACGGACGGACGGACGGACGGACCCTAATTATAGAAAAGCTTCGCTTTTAAAAAACAGAAAACTAGTTTTTAGCGTGATTTATGAATAAAAAGATGAGATTTAGAATAAGTATAATTGGTCAGGTTTCAGGGATAAATGGATAGGACAATAGGACAAACATTATTCATCAAACCATTTCAGCCACAAGTAGCAAGTAAACATTTTGAAATAGAAAGAAAATTATATCATATTAATATAATCTGTCAAACATATATTACTTTGAAGCCGGCTGTGAAAAAAAGTGGCTTCGAAAATGAGAGAATATATGCTATTAAGTAAAATTTCTTAGCATTTATATAGTAAAACTCCATATATAAATTTAAAGCCGGCTGCAAGATATTTGGAAATTTTGGTGATTTTTTCACATATATATTTCAATAAATTCCTTTGATTAATTACCATTCTCAGATTTCGAGGAAAATAAATTTTTTTTTAAATAAGGGAAAATCAATAAAAATAAATTTTTCAAATTATTAAGTTAAAAAATCACTAAACTTGTCATGATCGCTTCTAGTTTGGTAGTTTACCTAAAATGACTTTTTGAACCATAAAACCTAACTTTCTTGTTTATTGACCAATTTCAACCAATATTTTTTATTTCACCTGGAAATTCATTGGAGATTCCAAATCTGATATCGTATTTTACCTAAAATGACTATTTGAACCATTAAATCCAACTTTCTTGTTTATTGACCAATTTCAACCATTTTTTTCCCCTTCACCAGGAAATTAATTGGAGATTACAAATATAATATCGTAGTTTACCCAAAATGACTATTTGAACCATTAAATCCAACTTTCTTGTTTATTAGCCAATTTCAACAAATTTTTTTTTCCTTTCACCAGGAAATTAATTGGAGATTACAAATCTGATATCGTAGTTTACCCAAAATGACTATTTGAACCATTAAATCCAACTTTCTTGTTTATTAGCCAATTTCAACAAAAAAATTTTCCTTTCACATGGAAATTCATTGGAGATTACAAATCTGATATCGTAGTTTACCCAAAATGACTATTTGAACCATTAAATCCAACTTTCTTGTTTATTAGCCAATTTCAACAAAAAAAATTTCCTTTCACATGGAAATTCATTAGAGATTACAAATCTGATATCGTAGTTTACCTAAAATGACTCCCTGAACCACTAAACCCCACTTCTTTGTTTATGGACTGATTTCAACCATTTTTTTTCTTTTACCTGGAAATACATTGGAGATTACAAATCTGATATCGTAGTTTACCTAGATTGACTCTCTGAACCCCTAAACTCAACTTCCTTGTTTATGGACTGATTTCAACAAATAAAAATTTCTTTCACCAAGAAAATCTTCTAATTCTGATACCATAGTTTACCTAAAATGATTTTCGAAACCACTTAACACAATTTCCTTTTTTTATGGACTAATTTCAAGGATAGGTTAGGTTAGGTAAAGATAAGATTTATCACGCAGTGTTAGGAAAGAGGTTTGGTTAGTGCCCTGTAGAGTTAACCCCTCCATGTAGGGGCTATAAATAAGAAAAATTACTATTTTGGACAAAGAATGTTGTCATCCTTGTTTAAAAATAACTGACCCTTCCCTTCTTTCTTTTGTTAAATTAGGACAGTAATGCCAATAAAAGCAAAGCTCAAAAAATCAGGTTGCCTAACAAACAACATTTTTGTATTTTTAGCAGGAAAGCTACTGTATAAATCCAAAACTCAATCTCCAACGTGATTTTTTCTCGGCTCCTATTCCAAAAAACAAGGACAATGGCAGACCAAACGAACATTAACACTTGTAGAGGCCAGAACTGAATATTCAGATCATAAATGTATAAAAGTCAATGCATAATTGCAAGTATTTTTTTTTAAAACTACTTAAATACAGGAAAATGTTTAAGTAATTAAGTAATAATTAAACTAAAAAAAGTCAATCATTTTGTTGCCCTTAAAACCCGCCTTAAAAAAAAGAAGAATGTAAATATGTTTAATAAAGAATTTGTTCAATGCTTTGATTAATTGCTTAACAGTTACTTGGGATGTAGGTTGTTAAAAGATGTCACTTAATTCCCAAGAGGGTAACTTTTAAAAGATTTTTTTCTCAAAAGATATCCATGGATATAGAGAAGAGTAAATGGACAAGGAATAATTGCATAATATTTAATAACTTGAATATATTTACATTGTTCATAATATAACCTAATTGGCATCTCATTTAACTCTTAACCGACGGGTCCCTTGTCCCATCTTAATCGGTCATTGGAGGGGGGGGGGGGGGGGGGGGGGGTTGAATGCCCCCTCCCCCTATCATCTCAGTTCATTTCAGACCCACAGTACGTCAAAGTCAAATTTTGCTTCCTTCACCCTTTTATTTAACAACCTTTGTTTTAAATATTATAATTACTTTATTTACATACCTATAAATCTCCCCTTTTCTCTTTTTATTGCTTATCATTTTTTTCCTGAAAAATAAACCCTTTCCACTAAAAATCCTCAGAAAAAATCTGTTAAAAAATACAAATTACAATTTTCTTGGGGCAAATACAAATATGTAGTAGCAAAGCTTACTGTTGACTTTTTTCATTGATATAAACAGAATAAAAATCTAATGTTAATGGGCAGGCAGTTTTTAAAAGCGAAGCTTTTCTATAATTAGGGTCGGTCCGTCCGTCCGTCTTTTTTCGTTAAGTTAGGCATGTTAGAATTGTCCTATCGATTTCAAACTTTGTATGGTGATTTCTTTAGTAGTTAGGTACGATCTAGAAAGCGTAGCAACTCTATAATCATTACCAAAAATGTCCGTACGTTCATTTTAAACATGTTGATTTTTTAAAAGTGAAGCTTTTCTACATTTTTGGTCAGTCCGTCCGTCCGTAACGGATAGCTTTTTTCATTAATTTAGGCATGTTAGAATTGTCCTATCGATTTCAAACTTTGCATGGTGATTTTTGTAGTAGTTAGGTTCGATCTAGAAAGCGTAGCAACTCTATAATCATTACCAAAATATCCGTACGTTCATGTTGATTTTTTACTTTTTTTAACAACAAATTTTTATGTGATCTAATTATCCGATTGATCTGATTTTTTGTATACTAATTCCTGGCACAACAAAGTACAATATTATAAGCGAAGCAACTCTATAATTAAGTCCTAAAAATGTAAGTATGTCCATAAACAGAAGTTTTGCAACAAATTTACGTATTATTTTGTCAAAACTTATCGTTTTAAAACATACAGGTTTTTCACTGTTTTTGAAAACATTTTTGTATGATATAATTATTGAAATATACATGTTAGAATTATCTTATCGATTTCAAACTTTGCATGGCGATTCCTGTAGTAGTTAGGTACGATTTAGAAAGCAACTCTATGCTCGTTACCAGAATGTCCGTAAGTCCATTTTAAACATGTAGATTTTTTAACATTTTTAACAACAATTTTTTATGTGATAAAATCACCCGATTAATCTAATTTTTGAATTACTGGTGCCTATTACAATAAGGTACAATATTTTGAGCGAAGCATCTTTATAATCAAGTCTCAAAAATGTCAGTATGTCCTTAAACAGAAGTTTTGTAACAAATTTTTGTATAATTTTGTCAAAACTTATATATTAATATTTTGTATATTCAGTTCTGACACTCTACAAGAGGTAATGTTCGTCTATCATACCGTTTCAGAGCTTCGCTTTTATGAATGTTGTCATCCTTGTTCATTAAATATTAATGTGTTGGGATTCATATATCCCAATCCAATAGATTCAAATCAATTCGTAAAAATTAGTAAAACCAACTTTGATGTCAAATAACATATCTGAAAAGCTTTGATAATATATTTCTTATTTTTAACATTATGTGTAAATGATTTTTGTTTTCTGTTCCATTTTATGTTTCTAAAGAGATAATTTTTCAATATGATTGTTCTTGATATTTATTTAATTTATGTTATTTGTTAAATTTAAATATCTTGTCACCAATTTTTCCCCATGTTTTTATCTTTAAACAAGGATGACAACATCCTTAAAAGTAAAGCTAATAAATGACAAACGAGCTTAACGAAATCAACGTATTTCACAATCAACTTTGTTTAGAACCAAAAAGCTGTATAAAATAAACCAAAATTTATGTGTTTTTCTAGTTAGAATGATCTCGAAATTCACTGCATCGATTTTTCTTCAGCTTTCATGGAAGGTTCAAGTTGATTTATACTGGATCATATTGGTTAAACTGTAGTACCCCTCACAACACAAATAAAATCTTTTTTCATTCCAAATTTCAAATTTATAGATTTTATCTTTAAAAGGAAAATAAAATGATGAGTGCTAAATATGGCATTTAAATTTTCTTTTAAAAATATTGATAATTTCTAACAAAATTGTCCTTGTTATTTTAAATGACCGACAAAACAAATGCTAAAGTAGCTGAACACCAATTTTGAAAAATAAAAAACTGAAACCATTGCAAAAATTTGACATATTTACTTTAATAAATTGACAAACTGATAGAGTCTATATCTATAATACAAAGTAGAACGATGTCTGTATGTTTGTTTGTCTGTCTATTTGGCTGCCTGTTTGTTTGTAGCGAAGGATCTCGCTAACCGCTGAACAAATCGGGTTCTCCTTTACAGGGTAGCTTCTCATAGGTCCCGAAAAAGTTTATAACTATTTTCTTGATGGGTGGGACACACCTAACCCCCCCTAAAAATGAAAAATACCCCCCCAAAAAAAAAGAAAAATTTTAATTTTCTTTAAAATCTAAAACACGAAAAATTAGTTTGATAAAACCTCTTGAGGCATAGCCCCTCGAGGCTAGGGGCGAAGTCGCTAGTTTATTTAAACTCTATAAACTTACTTACTTGTAGGTTTTGTCACTCTGTTAAGGTATTTAGAAAAAAGTATTTACTCGGCTAATATATAAGGTAGACATCTGAAATTGGGCACAGGCCAAAGGTCATCTTCAACCAAATTTGTTTGCTTTACTATAAAGATTTGGATCAAGGAAAGAAAAGAAGTAGCGGGTTTTGTCGTATTTTCACAATAGCTTTTGATAGGTTTTTTTGGTTAGGTAAATGTTAATGATTGCCCATCAGGGTTACAACCCTCCGCCATGGCTAGAATTAAGAGAAAAGCTACAGTGAAAATACGACGTAACCCGCTACTTCGTTTTCTTTCTATGATCGAAAGATTTTTGTATTCATGTTCATGTTGTCATCCTTTTTTTGTTTTATTACTAAGCAAATAATTTATTATAATTGTAAGATAAAGCCTTCTTTTTAATTTTAAATACATTGATATTTAAACAAATAATAAATAATTAAAACAGTTAATTTTAAGATTTTATGTTTTATGTTAAAGATTAAATGTATACTTATTTGAGTTTTATAAGAAAAGTAAACAAGGATGCCAACATTCATAAGCAGCAAAGCACAAAAAAACATGGATTTACAACTGAAAAGGTAAAGCTTATAAATATTCAGATACTAGTGATGCTATATTATTAAATGTGTCCCACAGTGATAAAATTGTTTATTAGCCGCTGTGTAAATCCAATGTCCAAGATTTACAGACGAACGGACAAAATGATCGAGTAAAACAGGTATTATAAAGAAAAAGCACGTAAGAGACCGAAAAGTGGATATAAATTACGTTGCAATTAAGACTGCGTCAATTCTGAGGTTTCTTGACTGTCAATGTATATATTCTTAATGAATGTAGACTGATGGTTGTATTGATAATCTCTTACTATAGAGTAGCTACGCTACTGAAAGTAGAACAATTACTTAAATGCGGGAAAGAAAAAAATATTTTGCTACTTTGTTATCTTATTTGTTTCTCATTTCTTATGCTAAGCTAAACTATTTGTATATTTTTCATTCATTCAATTAATAATTATTCCTTTATGTGGTTAATACTAATAGTAGGGTTTTAATTTCAATCCATATGTTTATAGTTGTGTCAGTTGGCAGAGAGGGAGGGGACATTGGGTGGTTTAAAACAATAGTCCCCAAAGGTTTGTTATAACGTTCATATTTGTTGTCTTTGGGGACTTTAATTTTGATTGTTTGTTTCATTAAGTTAAGTGTTTAAACTTTCAACCAATAATTGTTATCTACAGAAGGGGAAAATTATTAACCATTATTCTGGATGTACATCAATTTATCAGCCATTGTCTTATTCCTTAAGAACAAGTAACAATATTTAAAAGTATCGCAGCAATTACAAGAAAATATAAAAAAAGCAGTAAATTGTTAGTCATCAAGTAAGGCATATTTAGAAAACGTTTACTTGTTATATTAAAGATATTAAACATTTCGTGACAACGCCTCTTAATGAGAACCGGTTTTAATCCAGCGGATTATAATCGGTTTCTAAGTCATATTTGAATATCTAATCCTAACTATAATCAAACTTTAATAAAATTTGAAAATTAATGTTAATTTTTACTCTTAAACATCAAGATTGAACACATTCAAAAGTAGCAAAGCATTTAAAACAAATAAGTAAAT